>NC_142043.1:31786131-31952381 GCF_982192425.1 Myodes glareolus | reverse complement strand
AAGGGCTGGCCTTCGCTCCCTACGGGAAGTTCTGGTATAGTCATGTTCACCCTCCTCTTCAGTCATTATCATTTGGTGACTTCTGGCAGGGAACTCTCCATGCTTGTAGAATCCTGCAAAATGGTGCCTCTGGGTCCACCTTGTTTTGTAGTTTTATGCTGGAGCAATTTTACCTAATGTATCATTCAGTTCAGATAGCAGAGGATTTTAATCAGTGTGAAATCTTCAAATGCTCATATCTCTGAGTAGCTAAGTAATTAAAAATATAAAATAGGCAAATGTGAAAGTATGGCCTTTTTTTCTATGAATATAACAGGGTGGTGGTGGGGTAGTCAAAGAAAAATTATTTTGCTTAAAATAAAAGTATACTTTAAAAAGTTTGCTTTGGAGAGCAGAAAGTAATTGTATTATAAGTATGTGTAATTATTTGCATCCATTTTCTACCTCTTGGGGATCAAATTGGTTTTCTCCAGGAAAGGCAATTACATGCAGGAGGCCACTTTTTGTTGAATTACTGTGTGCTGCATGCAGCGCACCCCACAAACTTGAAATCAGAGATGTACCGCTATGATTTATAATGGCCATTAATTACGGCTTTGTATTAAAGCTTTTTAGTTTTCTGCATCAGTTAACCTACATTCTCTTTTGAAGAAGAATTACTTGCATTAGGTCTCATGCTAACTAGTGAATCCTGTCTTTTGTATCTCATCAAAGGCTCTGGAAGCAGTTCTCCTCTAGCTTGAACTGCGATTTCCTAGAGTTGTTTAACACTGTATTGTTGAGGTAGCTGGGAAGATTTCGTTCTGCTGATGAGAATATAGCCCAGGACATGGCTCAGAGTATTAATAAAAAATATCTGCCCACCACACTTACCATCCTTACAGCACCATGCCTGCCTCTGTAGCTTCCTAGTTTATAATCTTCAGGTCTCGGCCCCAGCTCCTTAGCTTCCCTGTGGTCTTACGAAGTGCTCAGGTTGTCCCCTTGATACACAGTGCTAGGTCTGGGGGGTTGTAAAGGGCTCCTGGAATCTAGCGCACAGCAAAGACTGAAAACACAAGAGCTTTTGTGAACTTTCATACGAAAAGCTAGGTTTCTCCTCGCTTTCAGAAGTAAGGAATACCTTTAAGCCAAACAAGCATGCGTGGCCGGGTTCCAGCATGTGTCTCTTTGACAGTCTCCTTCTGTATGTGGGGACAAGCAGTTTCTTTTCATTTGTAGAACCGCACCGTCCTCGGTTTGATGTGTGTCCAGCCGTAATTTCTTTGCTGACCTCAACTGTTTTACAACTTTGTTAGAGACCTGCTTCTTGGTGCTTCCTTGCTGTGAATAAAACCACATTTTAACTAGGAAATGCCTAAAATTGGGATAACATTTAATCACATATTTCTTACAAATTACTCACTGAATTCCATTTTCTTGAGACTTCCTATGCCCGAGAAACAAGTTTTATCTTTTTTCTCTTCCTCTGTACCTCTCTGGTTCTCCCTCTCTCTTCTTCCTCTTTTTAAAAATATAGCCTAGGCTGGCCTTGAACTCAGTTCCCCTGCCTCTACCTACTGAGTACTGTCCCTATTAAGAAGTATATGAAACATAGTTTAATCTTGCAAGTTGGACTTAATGCATGTTCTTCACTTCTGTTACTTTGCTGTGTTTTATCTGAATATATTTCTAAATAATTATTTTTTAGCAAGTGTTCCTAAATAGTATAAGCAGAACAATTGTGTTAGTGTAGTTTGAATGTACTGTGTCCAGAATTCAGATGCCATTAACATGATAGTGTTCAGGGTGGGGCCTCTTAGCATTGGGAAGGCACATGGGCTGCTCCTGTGCTGATGGACTTAGGCACCTATAAAGTGACTTGGTGTTGTGTGGTGCTGTTCCTGGGGCAATGTGTGCAAAATGTCTGCTGACCCCACATAGGTACCCAACATAAAGTCCACCTTAGTGAACCAATTAGTTTATTGAGGTTACTAAAAGGAATATGGGTGAAATGACTCAAAGACAGCTTTAATCAAAGTCCACCCCAGCATGGGTGACAACTCACAGAAGCTGGAAGCCCAGAGCACACTGCACCGTCTGCAGGCTGCTCATCAGGGTGGAGGATGTCTTTCCCAGGTGCCTCAGTTGGTCCAGCCTCTTCAAGACAGTTCAGCTTGTCTTTCCTTTTTCCAGACTGTCTCTCAGTGGTTCCTTACCCCTTGTATATGTTTGGGAGGGAGGGAAGAGGCCTCGTGCATTTGTTCAGTTTCAGGGGCCTCTGGAAGCTACGAAGTTATTTACTTCCTAGCTTAGCAGCCTTCCTGGCAGGGTGGAGTGTTTCATCTCCTTATAAACTTTTGTGTCTTACGGAGTGTCCCTCTTAAGACACCCTGCATACAGACTATCATCATCCCTGCTTTATAAGAAGAATTAAGTGGAGGCTGGTGTGTGGAAGAGCCTGGCATTGCAGTCCCCAGAGCTGAGTTTTCTCCCCATGTCTCCTGTTGCCGTTGTTGCTGAGCTGTGTCAGTCTGGAACACCTGCTAGTGCCTTTCCTTCCAGAGCTGCTCATGGGCTTGCTACCTCAACCTGCCTGAGCGTCTGGTGCCCAGGTGATGCCGGAATCCTTTATTTGGGTGTAGTGGACTGGACAGTGGGAGATGCAGGCATGCTTTGGAGCGGGAAGAACTGAGAGAGCCAGAGGGTCCTGCAGAGGTTAGTCATTGTTTTCCTTCAGAGGTGAAAGTATAGTTCAAGTGGGGACTGTCTCTTCATTTTTCTTTTCCTTGGTTTGCTACCAGCTCTGAGATAGATACATGCCATATAATCCATCCACCTAAAGTTTACAATTATGATTCTTTTATTCACAGAGTTGTGCAGGTAGCTCAGCCAGCTTGAGAACATTTTCATGACTAAAGCGCAAACATATATTGCTTGGCACATGCTTGTCTAGAGACCCCTGCGCTCAAGAATAGCTGCCAGCACAGACGGTTTCTATCTGAAACCGCAGAGGCAGAGCTAAGTTCAGAAAATGATCCACTGAACTCCCACCTTGATATGCCCCTTCCTATTTAAGCCTTACAAAACCTCAAGCCTCCAGTGCCACAGTGCAGTTTCCACTTCTTCAAAGAAACTGTGGTCCTTCTGTTATTCTGATTAAAAGAACAAGTTTGCTTCTGGAGATGTCTGTCTTCTATCTTTTGTGTCTGTAATAGCCTCCATCAGTCCCAATCTAACAATGACCCTCCACGGAAGCACTGGTCACTTTTTCTACTTACCTTGAGTCTGTCCCACCCAGCATCTAGGCAAATATTAATCAGCTTTTGTACATTATAAGTTTGCCTTTTAGGGAATTTTCATTCAAGTGGGATCATATAAGAATGTGGTCTTCATGTAGCATGCTTTCAAAGTTCATACATGTCATTGCATCAATATGCCATTCCTTTCTATTGCTCAGTGATATTCTATTACGTTATATACAAGAGGGGTGTCTGTGGTATTATGGCTTCCCAGCCCCATTTTAGTTATTATAGCTGAGTCCAGGTCCTTTAACAACACATAACAGGACCAGCCCAGAATAGAGAACTGTGCAGAGCTGAGCCCCATCCAGAGGGAGAACAATCCTATTTGTATTTATCTTTTTCTTACTTCCTTTCCTCCCTTATTTTTATTGAATGCTTGATGTATGAAAACCATACATACTTCATTATGTATAAACATAAAGGACATGACCTGTTTTCTTGTAGAACATACAAGCAGAGAGGTTGAGACAGTGAAATACCCTGTGTGTCTCTCGTATTCTTTGCAAAGTCAGGTTCAGAGGAAGAAGAGAATTGTCACTTACGATTGCTGACAGCTTTCCAGGTTCCTGGTGTGGGAGAATTGTCTGTAATCTGTCAATCATACTTTAAATAAATGCTGATCGGCCAGACAGGAAGTATAGGTGGGAAAACCAGACAGGAAGTATAGGTGGAGCAAAGAGAACAGGAATATTCTGGGAAGTAGGAAGCTCCCTCCACCATTCCTGCCCAGATCACCGAAGAGGCAACATGTGAGCTGCCATGCTGAGAAAGGTACTGAGCCGTGTGGCTAACATAGATAATGATAATGGATTAATATAAGTTACAAGGACTGATAAGAAGCCTGACCTAATGGGCCAAGCAGTTTATAATCTTATGAAGTCCTGTGTGTAATTTCCTTTGGGGCTTGCGGGTTGTGGGGTACCGGGCGAGACAGAAACCCCAACAAACCGGCCCTCATGTTACAGGTTCCCAGGGCAGTGGTGTGTGCACGTGTGTCTGTGCCTAATCTTACCTCTGTTGGCCTGGGTCTTTGAGATTTATACTATATTCAACAAGCTCCTTCTTGCCATTTCTCCTACAAATTAATTTAAATATTATAGTAGCCAGTTTTGGAAGTTTTCGAGTTTAAAATGAATAAATGGTGTGTTTTATTGTAGTATTTGAAGGTTGTGGGTTATAATGGGTTTAACAATTTAGTATCAGCACCAGATTATACAGAAATATTTAGATACCATAAAGTATTTTGAGCTCACTGTTGCCTCATAGCACTATCCTATTTCTGTCTCTATAGTTGACATTAAAGGCAAAGCCTTGTAGCATCTGT
This sequence comes from Myodes glareolus, assembly GCF_982192425.1. Lineage (NCBI taxonomy): Eukaryota > Metazoa > Chordata > Mammalia > Rodentia > Cricetidae > Myodes > Myodes glareolus. The sequence goes on along the minus strand of NC_142043.1, from coordinate 31,947,773 downwards.
GGTCCCTGAGAAGTGTTGGCAGAGAGAATGTGAGTGAATGAGAGACTTTGTACAAGAGAAATTCTACTTAGGATATTTTGAGATACTATTCACCTGTTTCAGTTAGATATGTTACTTAATATTATGCTATCTAAAGCATTCATAATATAGTCACCATTTCCTTCCTTCCTCCCTCTCTCCCTACCCCCTCTCTCTTTCCTCAATTTTTTTCTTTATTTTTTTACATCCCAATCCCAGTTTCTTCTCCCTCCTCTCCTCGTGCTCTTCCCCCTTCCCCCCACCCCACCTTCCATCTACCCAGAGAGGTTAGAGCCTCCCTTGGGAAGTCAACTAAGTCTGTTCCATCACCTACTTGAAGCAGGACCCCTCCCCCGCCCCCACCTAGTCTAACCAAAGTGTCTCTCCAAAGAGAATGGGTTCTACAAAGTCAGTTCATGCATTATGGTTAGATTCTGGTCTCACTGACAGTGGCCCCATATACGATCCAAGCCACACTATTGTCACCTGTGTTCAGGGGCCTTATTCAGTTCCATGCAGGTTCCCCAGATGTCAGTCCAGAGTTTGTGATCTTCCACTTGTTCTGGTCATCTGATTCTGTGGGTTTCCTCATCATGGACTTGAGCCCTTTGTTCATATTTTCGCTCGTCCCTTTGTTTGCCTGGAGCTCAACCCAGTGGTTAGCTGTGAATTTCTGCATCGGCTTTCATCTGTTTCTGGAAGAGGGTTCTAGCTTCTCTGGGGCTGTGGACTGTAGGCTGGCTTTCCTTTGCTTTATGTCTGGTATCTCCTTATGAGTGAGTACATACATATTTGTCTTTCTGGGTCTGGGTTACCTCACTCAGGATGGTTTTTTCTCGTTCCATCCATTTGCCTGCAAATTTAAAGACATCATTGTTTTTATTTTTTTATTTTTTTACCGCCAAGTAGTACTCCGTTGTGTAAATGAACCACATTTTCCTTATCCATTTTTTGGTTGAGGGACGTTTAGGTTGTTTCCAGGTTCTGGTTATTAGAAACAATGCTGCTGTGAACATAATTGAACAAATGTCCTTGTGGTGTGATGAGCTTCTTTTGGGTATATGCCCAAAAGTTACCACTTTTTTTTTTTTTTTTTTTTTTTTTTTGCTGGGTCTTGAGGTAGATTGATTCCTAATTTTCTGAGAAATCGCCATACTGATTTCCACAGCATCTGTACCAGTTTGCACTCCCACCAGCAATGGAGGAGTGTTCCCTTTACCACACAATCTCTCCAGCGTAAGTTGTCATCAGTGTTTTTTTTATCTTAGCCGTTCTGACAGGATTAAGATGGAATCTCAGAGTTGTTTTGATTTGCATTTCTCTGATGACTAAGAATGTTGAGCATTTCCTTAAGTGTCTTTCAGCCATTTTAGATTCCTCTGTTGAGAATCTGTTCTTTTGATGACCAATTTCTTGAGTTCTTTGTATTTTTGGAGATCAGACCTCTGTCGGATGTGGAGTTGGTAAAGATCCCATTCTGTAGACTGCTGCTTTGTATTATTGACCATGTCCTTCTCAGTTTCAGGAGGTTCCATTTATTAATTGTTGCTCTCAGTGTCTGTGCTACTGGGGTTATATTTAGGAAGTGGTCTCCTGTGTCAATGCGTTTGAGGGTACTTCCCCACTTTCTTTTCAATGAGATTCAGTGTGACTGGGTTTATGTTGAGATTTTTCATCCATTTGGACTTGATTTTTATGTATGGTGATAGATATGGATCTGTTTACATTCTTCTACATGTTGACTTCCAGTTATATGGCCACCATTTGTTGAAGATGTTTTATTTTTTATTTTATATTTTTATCTTATTTGTTGAAAATCAGGTGTTCATAGGTGTATGGGTTAATATCAGGATCTTTGATTCAATTCCATTGGACTACCTGTCTTTTTATGCCAATACCAAGATGTTTTTATTACTGTAACTCTATAGTAGAGTTTGAAGTCAGTGATGTTGATGCCTCCAGATGTACCTTTCTTGTACAGGATTGCTTTTGACTGTTCTGTTTTTTATGTTTCTCCATACAAAATTTAGTATTGTTTTTTTGAGGTCTGTGAAGAATTATGCTGGGATTTTGATGGGTATTGCATTGAATTTGATTTTGGTAAGATTGCCATTTTTACCATGTTAATTCTACCTGTCCATAAGCATGGGAGATCTTTCCATTTTCTGATACCTTCTTCAGTTTCATTCTTCAGAGACTTAAAGTTCTTGTCGTACAGTTCTTTCATTTCTTTGGTTATCTTTACCCCAAGATACTTTATGTTGTTGTAGCTACTGTGAAGTGTGATGTGTCTCTGATTTCTTTCTCAGTCCATTTGTCATCCTTATATAGGAAGGCTACTGATGTTTTTGAGTTGATCTTGTATCCTGTCACATTACTAAAGGTGTTTTTTTCTGCTTCATCTTTGTTGGGGTCTTCATACTGTTGTAGAGCCACTGTTTCTGGTGGTGCTGTATTGCTTTTTATGTTGTTGAGTATATTCTTACCTTGTTGTTTATCCATGTCTTCTTCCAATTGTTATAGGTGGAGCCTGTGCTTCCCTCTTCCTTCAAATTGATGTACTTGGGGGCTGTGACTCCATTGAATGCTCTTTCAGGCACAGGTGGAGCAGGGTCTCCTGTGATCTGTCTTTCAGGTGCAAGCAGGCCTTGAGGTGGAGACAGGGCTAAGGTTCAGGTGGCTTGCTCCTCCCTGGTGAGTTGGTTGCTAGGACCTCCTCTGGTGCTCCCTGGTGGGTCATTTGCTAGGGCCTCCTCTGGCACCATTATATTTATAATACAACACAATTAGTTGTGAAAGTTAAATTTTCAGGTGTGTACCCACATTATTTTTAAATAAAAACTCAGATAATCCTGATTTATGGTTTTAGTAGCACTGGTGTGATTTAAAATGTAATACTATGTAAGAAACTGCACAGGAATTTTATTTACTAATTTTCTGCCTCCTAAGAACCTTGTAAACTGCGGGTGTGGATGTGTGGCTTTATCTCAAGCTCCTCTGGAGAATGAGACAAGAGCATCTGAGGAAAATGGTCACTTGAGTTTAGGAGTTCAAAACTAGTGAGATCTTGTCTTGGAAAAGATTTATGAAATTTAATTCTTATGTTTTTACTATAATTTTATAAAAAGATACGAGTTTATGATTGTTTGTAAATAGTACTGAGTGGTGAGCATTATATGTGTATTTATGTAAAGGTAGCATGAAGATAACCTGAGAATTCATAGCATTACATGTAAAGCACATCTCATTGATGTCCATAGACAAAGTGTGTCCATTTCAAATCTGCAAATCTCACCAAGTGTAGGAATTTAGTACTATACAAATGAAGCCCCTAAGGCATAGGGTGTTAAATTTGCCAACCATCACTTGAATTCACCTAGTCCCAGTCAAAATGGGCCAGTTGTTATTCTACCTTTAAAGTTTTTTTCATGCCTTCCCTTCAATTATGAAATACTGTGTGTGTGTTTACCAAGTTGTACAAATAAGGAATATATTGCCTCTTACATGTACATTCCTTGATACACATAAACAAAAGTAGTAGACATTAATATATTTTACTAATAACATTTAACTTTTACTTAGTAAAATGCATTAGTTTTCGCTTGAAATTTGTAAATGAACTTTATTTGGCAAATGTGCCCGAAATTGTCCCGCTTTGTAGTCGGTAAATATGCTCTAGAATCTGTGTTCCCTGGGGCAAACTCCTAACGTCTCTGATAATTTCCGCACCCGTGTGGCAGTTTTGTGTTCCCGTGCATCTCTTAATGCCTTGGGGAATACAGAGAACCAGTTAAATCCCACGTCAATCATTTCTTTCCTGATACTTGTCAGTCACTGACCTAAACTGAAACAGAATCTTAGGCAGGAAGTATTTACCCAGGGAGTAAAGCAAGCACCTTGCAGGTGTGAAGCCTGGAGTTCCGACACCCAGAACACACATAAAAACTGCCGGGGAGTGATAGGCCCTGCAATCCCAGCTCTTGAGAGATAGAGATGGGGTTTCTGGGGCAAGCCGGTTTAGTAGATTAGTCAGAATCAGTTGGCTTTGGGTTCAGAGAGATCTCCACCTCAATAAATGAACACATATGGAGAAATCAAGTTCATGCTGCATGCACAGTCCATGTACATGTAGCTGTGCCCCCCAGGCAAACACATACACATATTCATGCATGCCATATACATGCTCTCTTCCCCTCTAAAGTATGTCACCTGATTGAACATTCTGGGTCTATAAAACAGATAGTCTGTTTTATAAAACAAGCCTTGGAAATTATCCACTATTGCTTGGTTAATGTGCTGTAATCTGCTAAAATAAAAAAAGTACCCAAATTAAAATGATTCTTTCAAGAATAACAGGAACAGGAAAGGTTTCCGATAGACCGCTTTTTATTTTGTAGCTTTTGTTAATCTTTAATGACTTTTTTCCTGTCTGAGCATGGATAACTTGCAGATGCTCCTTGGAGAGTTTTAAAAGATACACTTGAAAGTGTAATCCACTGTGCTCTTATTACTGTTTGTAGAGGGGAATTCCTCTTCCCTGTCTCTTTTAGCTGGATATGTTGCCAAATCTGCACATGGCCTTTAATGAACATTTTAACATCCTCACTGTACTAATTATGTGGTTAATAGGGCTGAGGAAATATTTAAGTAAAATATTTAAGTGTGTGTGTGTGTGTGTGTGTGACTGTTCCACTCTCTGATTTATAAAGCACGGTGCCTGCTGGAAATCAGTTTGTAGTATTGTTTGTCCTGCTAGATGCCCAGCAAGATACTGAAAAGTTAATGGCTGTGTATGAAGAGAACGTTAAGTCTGAGGGGAAGCTAAACCTAGTAGCTGTTATTAGGCAAATGTAGTAGTTCATGTTCTAGACCAAGAAGTATTGTGTTGTGCAGAGGACAGAGAGATCCTGTGTGCATGATGGAGGCAGAGGGTGTGTTATTTGGCAGAAGAGGTGCTCTGGACTGGATCTGAGGGATGAGCAGTACTTAAGGTGTCAGTGCAGTGGCAAGTGTTAGACAGATGCTTTGATAGTGAAAAACCTGTGGACTGAGAGCTGAACTCCAGATGCTCAGTGTAGTGAACAGCAGAGGCTGACCTGGAGCTGAGGGGAGAAGGTGAAGAGCAGACTCAACCGAGGGGCCTGGGAATTGAATGCACTTGTGCTTGACTCAGTAGGCCATAGAAAATTGTGACTTTTAAAATTTGGTTTATTTTGAATATACACAAGAAGTTGAAAAGGAAGTGTGTTTAGGAGTACTGTGTATCCTTTGCCCAGTTTCTACCATAGGAAATATTATATAATTACCATGTTAAAACTGAGAGATTGACATTGGAAGAACTCATAGAGCTATTTGGAATGTCAGGGTTTTTTGTTTTTGTTTTGTTTTCTCCCTCCCTCCCTCCCTCCCTCCCTTCCATGTCAAGTTTTACTGCCTTGGTAGATTTGTTTAAACATCTCCACAGGGCTTCCCTTTATGTCACTGCCTTTTATTTCCTCCCTAAGCCCTGCCATCTACTAGTCTGTTCTGTATTGCTATGGCTTTATTATGAAATTATATGATATGTAACTTTAGAGAAAATTGAGGTAATCAGAGGAATATAGGGAGTTGTGGTGCGATTCAGAGAGCTCCTTCTGTGAGTTTGCCCCATGGTGGCATCTCACACAACTTTGATTTCAAACCAGGAAGTTGACATTGCAGTGTGTGTTTATGCAGTTTTGTGCTGTCTTCTCTTGTGTGGACTTGTGTCAGCCCTCTATAATATGAATATATAATATGATGTAGTGAAAATGCAGTATTCAGTTCAACTCTGTGTAGTCCTGCCTGTTCCACCCCAGTCCCGTCCCTAAATCCTACCCACAGGGAAGCTGTTTCCTGTTTAATATCATCACACCCAGAGTGCTGCCTGTCTGGGTTCTACAGCCTGTGACCCTTTAAAATCGCCTCTCGTTTAGCATAAGGTCCTCGAGAAACATCGAAGTGGATATATATATTTTACATCACTAGATCACATTTGTTTGCTTCTTCATCTGTTGAAAGACATTTTATTTGTCTTTGGGTTTTTTGATAATGTGAATAAAGCTTCCTCAGCATTTGCGCCATATTTTGCACGAATATGTGTACTTTTTGAGCATTCGTACTGACAGCACTGGTGCTGGGCCATGTGCTGTCTACATATTTGCTTTTTAAAGGCGTGGCCAAATAGTAGCTTTAGCACTTGCGTTTCTGTCAGTATCATGTGCTTTCTGAATTCTTGCAATATTTGCTATCATCATACCATTATTTTTCTAATGTTTTCTATTCTGATAGGTCTGTATTGATCTCATTATGTTTTAATTTGCCTGTCCTTACTGGGTAGTGATATCAAACACTGATTTTCTATCAGTCTTTTTTTATATTATTTCTCCCCCAGCTTGGAGTGATGAGAAGGGAAGCAGGATGTAGGGAGATTAATTGGAATGTGTTTAGCTAGTCCGGGTAGGGACCTAGAGAGACTACAGTGGTGGCCTGGGTAAGAACAGAAGGGATGACTGGTGTGTGCATGAAAGTGGGTGAGAGGAAAGGAGAAAGAAGCGGGATGAGCATATGGCTGTTGAGGGCTGCTGACTATTACAGGTGACAAAATATTAGTCCACGATTTTCTTAATAGTTTAGAGGAAAATGAAGAGTTGGTTTGTACTGTGGTCATTTTGAGTGCAGGAGGAATGTTTTAGTTTTCTGTAAAGACAGTGTTATAAAGAATTGTTATGCCAGTGATTTAAGAGAAAATTTCAGAGTGATCCAAGTACATGCTTATTATTGAGTCACCTTCTGTACTGGAATGAGGTAGAAGTACAGTCAGTGCACTATTGGTCCAGACTCGAAGTATCATGAGACTGAGGTGTAAATGAGAAGAATATGTTTGGTCTGATTCTATAGTCTGGCCTGGCGTTGTGATCCTCCTATGTCTGCCCTCCAATACATGAGATTATGGAGGGTACCGCCACACCCAACTCATTATTTTCTTTTTAACACAGGAAAACAAACATGTTTATATAAAGTAAAAAGAGAAGGCAATATGCACTTGAGAAGTGTAAGAAGCATAGGGGAACAAACCATATTATAGCTATGGAGCCCAGTGTCTGATCGACACACACAAAGGGCATGCTCCTGCCATTTATGTTTTGATTATATGGTGGCCAGAAGTCATATTCAAGAGTGGTTCAGGAATCATCTGTCTAGTCGAAATACAACACAGGCTATTTTTCTACTATCCACATTAAAAATCTTTTAAAAAAAGAAATAAATTTTAATTATTTTACCTTGTTCCATATGCAAACTATTTCAGAACACCAGTGTACAAAACCACTGGGGTACTTTACAGTCTTGATGTGAGAGTTTTGACATTGGGTATATGTTTTGCACATTATGACTGGATATATTTTAAGAACTTCGTGGCCACATGTATTCAGTAGATAGTGCATCATCAGTATATTGCTAACGCAATAATACTTTGACCATTTTTAACAGCTGTTTCACACCATCCATTTTATTAATACTTTTAGATTGGGTAGCCAGGGATACTTGTCAGTTGATGGACACTGAGGCTGCAGGATTCATTAGATCACATAGCTTTCAGCGTAGAATTTATGCTAAAGCATAAAAGTCTACAGACTTTTCTGATACTGATTGCATTTTTTGTTTCATTTCATGACCCTGGATTTCTGATGGACAGTTCAGAGTGAACTGAATGCCTTCCCTTCCCTTCCCTTCCCTTCCAGGTTTGTTCTTGCTTATGTTAGTGAATGTTACTCATTTTTGCTTTGCAGATGCCTAAAAGTTAGCTGTCTGACTTCTAGGTAAAGCATCGTGAAAGGCCAGTCTGCTGCTGTAAATGTCAGTTTCCTTCAATCTTTTGCTGCCTGTATGCTTACTATGGTGTTCCTTTAATAACAAATGTCTGCTGACTTTTGGATGATGCTATTTGTCTGTCTGTCTGTCTGTCTATCTATCTTCTATTTATTTATTTTCGTTTTATTTTAAAATAGGTTTGTTTTTTTTATTTTTTTGGGGTTTTTTTTTTTTTGTTTTGTTTTTTTGAGACAGGATCTTACTATGTAGGCCTGGTTACCCGGAACTGGCTATGTAGACAGTTTTGTCCTCTAGCTCACAGACATGCCACTGCTTTTCAAATGCAGAGATTAAAATAATGTGCTGCTGTACCCAGCCTCATGCTTTTTATGAAAGTTAGCTCAGTGGCAAGTAGTTGGTTTTTGGTAGAAGCCTTTAAAATTTTGTGATCTGTTTGGTATTTCATGTGATAACATTATTATAATATCTTAGTAGGGCACATTCCACTTTCTGTTGGTGGTCTCTTATATTTGATTAGAACATATAAACTGAGGGGCACATGTAGTGAAATAGGAAAAGTCACACTTTATAGTTAATACCCTAGTTAGCTGCATCTATCAGTTGCACACAGCCTAGAGTTGCCAAGGGAGTTTGAATATTTGATTGCCAAGATTACTCTGTGAACGTCTCTGCAGGGCATTGCCTTGATTGATAGTTGTTTCTAGTCCACTGTAGTTCTTATTCCTAGGCAGGTGGTCTTAGAGTTGGATACAAAAGCTAGTTGAAGCTGGTTGTGGTGGTGCATCCCAGCACTTGGAAGACGGAGGCAAGAAGATTTCTGTGAGTTCAAAGCCAGCCTGGCCTACAGAATGAGTTCCAGGACAGCTAGAGCTGCCAAAGGAGAAACTCTGTCTTGGAGAAAAAGGCAAGCAAAGAAGCTAGTTGAGAATGACTCAGCAAGCATGCAGTTTTCTCCATAGTTTCAGCTTCTATGCCTGCTTGAATTCCTGCCCTGACTTACTTCAGTGATGGATTGTGAATGGTGTAGGAGGTTCTTCTGTTTGTGTGTTGCTTTTATTGTTTGAATAAAGATACTGCCTTGGTCTTTTGATAGGGCAGCCCTCAGATAGGCGGGGAACACAGAACAGAATTCTGGGAGAAAGAAAGCAGAGGAATGTGATCTGGAAGTTTAAGTAAACCCTTTCCTCCCCCAAGTTCCTTTTGGTCATGCTGTTTTTCATAGCAACTAAAAGCAAACTCGAATAGTTAGTATTGTGCTTTTCGGTCAGGGGATCTTGTGACTCATGTGTTCAAAATATGTTATCAGAGGAAGCAAAATGTAAAGAATGCATAATGCAGGTATTTTCCTTAGTTGTAATAAGATATATTTAGGGGTAGTGAGTGCTTAAATGAGAAATTTTGTAGCGTTCTGTCTATGGTAAGATATTTTAGAACTAACATTGCCTATGGTTCCCCAGTTTCTCTTTTCTAAAAATATGTAATAAAACATGGAAATGTCAACTATAAAGGATGGCAATTGCTCCGACTTGTCCTTTGCTTGTCTGGCTATCCATCACACACCATCAAACCTCTTGTGCCAGAAAGTATGAAATAGTGTCTTTGGAAAGTAATCAGTCAAATGTGTGTCAAGGTCTTTTAAAGTCTCAACTAGCTGTTTTAGTATCAGAAGAAGTTTTACAAATATGCTTTAATCAAATGTTTATTCTTAAGGAAGTGGATCTCTCAACTTGTTTACTTTATCCCCATTACTTGATTTTGTGCCGTGGGAGGATGGGTAAGTGCTGATAGAATATGTCACAGAAGTCCAGAATTTACACCCATGTTGCCACCAGGAATTTCCAAGGTCTGCTCCATTCTGCCACTAAGAAGGGAATTAATAACTTGGGTTATTAGAATAGCAAGTACATTTTTATAGTAGATCCATTATTATTAATTATTGTTATTATTTTGTAATGCTTTAGTAGGTAAGGATTCTTTTTAAAACATTTCAGACCAATATCCCTCCTCCACCTTACCTTGGAATTTATTTATTATTAGACATAAAAATAGAAAAGGGTCATAAACTGAGAACAAGAGATAAGAAAAATAACCTCTTTCTCTAAGAAAATGGAATTTTGTGTTCCATTTTGATTTACTAAATTGTTACACTGGCATTGAGCTGATTATTGTATTGGTGTCAATGTAATGAGTTGAGATGCTTGGGTGTGTGTTGCTGAAGAGATCACATGTCACTGCACACTTTCTGGAGTTTAGAAATGGAAAACAGTGTGCATGTTCAGGTTGCTCCTTCAAAATGTAAAACTTTTTGAATATTGTGTTATTACTCAGAAACTTCAAGTTTGATAAAAATCCATTTAATATTCTAGGATGTGAAAACTGAAATCTGAAACACAATTCCAAACATTTTGCTTTAGGATAAAAGGAAGGAAATGAGGAAGGACGAGATTCTGTCAATCCTTATGTGTTTGTTGAAACATTCAAAATATGCAGTTTCTTAATATTTCTTCAGTTATATCAAAAGACTTGGCCTCTATCTGTGTGGTGAAGTAAGACCTTTTTGAAAGTCTTATTTAATAGTACGTGATCACACAGGAATGAAAAGTCTAGATGGTGTTGTATCTTCTATCTTCATTTGTGTGTATGTGTTGTCCTTGGGCATGTGTATGCACACACGTGTGCTTGTGTGTCTGTGTGTAGGCTGGACGTTGATGTTGGTTGCCTTTTCTCTATTGATCTCTAGTTTTAGTTTTGAGACTCTTCATCTCTCACTGAACTCGGCACATAGACTCTGCTAGACTGCCTGGCAGTACGTGATTAAACCTGGATAGAGGGATCAGCTCTGTGTGACATGTAAAGGCACACTGGATCCTGTTTACACTCAACTAAAAACCTTCTGACATCTCCAAAGACAAGGTTTCCATTAAGGAGTACTCTCTGGGTTAGGTGAGAGAGAGAAGCAGCGAGGGTGCTGAGCCAATGAGTCCTCCCGCAGACAGCATCCCTGAGCACGAGGACTGGGGCTTTGTTCTAGTTACCCAAACTGCACATTTGCAACAGAGGTTGAGGTTTTAGCTGCAGGGGAAATGGGAACCCCTCTGCATCCTTTTCAATTATTTGTTTTTAATTACCCTGTGACTCCCAGTACTTCAAGTGCATTTTAAAGGATTATGCTTTATAGAATGCCTGTTTCCAAGGCATTCCTACGAATCTTATGCACCATCTTGGCTTTCTTCTCCATTGACCTGCCTCCACTTCCAAGTGTTAGTGGAAGTTCAAGTTAGAGGGAAGTGAGGTTTTATTTTTATTATTATTTTTTGACATAAATAAGTAAATAAATAAAGTTAAGCCTGTATTTATCCACACATATCTCTTCACTCTGGTAATTAAATATATCGGTGGGTCCTTTGATGTTAATTTCAAATTACTTAATAAGGAACATGTTAGGTATCGGGCAGAGTAGAGTTCAACATTCCAGGTGTAGTAAGTACACTGCCCGGAGGAGTGCCGGTGCAGTGGAGCTTAGACCGCGTATTTGAGCAGGACTGCAGGACCCGTTGACGACCTTGCTTAGGGATGATGAATGACATGCACTATGAAGGTCACTCTCCTCTGGGACGCCTGTAGAGACAGGTGGCATTTCTAGTGCCCACAGTCCAATCTGTGTGATTGTTTAGGAAGCTTTATGAGCCACTTACCATCTCATGCAATTTGGCTTAATATTCATGTTTGAGGAACAGTTTAGCTCTGCAAAACTCAGAAAGGGCATTTTACTATGAAATAAGAAATAGCAAGTTTATGTTTAAGTTAGTATGGTATAGATACTTTGAAAAGACAGATGATGAGTGAAAAATATAATAATAAATTTTAGTTCCTTTCATTATCATTTTACAAATTTATTGCATGAGTAACAGCTATAAACAAATGATTTGTAAAGTCTTTAGTAAAAATTTGTAAAGATTTTTTGGGGTGAAACAATGTTAGTTTTATCTCTTAGTTGTTGTGATGAATACAATACCCCTGTCATCTTGGCCAACTCTCCATCCTAAATGTATCATCAGGGACTTCTTTGGCAGGGCCCTATAGAATGTGAAATCATAATGCTATGTTTTTTAAAGTAATAAGATGTGGAAAATATACAAGAGAGTAGCCTAGTCTGCAAAGCTATAGTTGTGGCTCCACTTCCACCCAGAGATGATTCAGAAGCAATGCAGGAGATTTTTCTCTTTAAAGATAGTGGCAGTAGACTGAAGGGAGGTTGTTGCTTTTGTTTTGCTTTGCTGGGGGTTGAACCCAGAGCTTTGCAGATGCTGGCAAGTATCCTCCCACTCAGATAGACAGTGATTTGGCCATTAGAGGTTCAGGGACTTTTGGTGGGCCAGTCTGAGGCACTACCTGTTTGGGGAGTGTCCTACATATGGAAAAAGGATGATGGTTACTTGTGTGGTTCTGTCCTATCTCATAAGAAAAGTCTCTTAGGCCTCTAAAAAGTAGACAGTTGCAGCCTCTTGGCTGATGATAGGAAGAATGGGACAATCTGGATTTCATTTGTCAGATTCTTCTTTTGACCTTGAGAAGTCTGGTGATGAGACGAATTGTGGGTCATCGCAGTTGAGTACTGCCCAGTGAGTACCAGGCCCTGGACTTAATCCCCAATAGGAAGAAATGAGGAGAGAGAAAGGCAGAAAGAGAGCATCTGAGTTCAGCAGAAAGTTAAGCAGTGGCGAAACTGCATTCTGTAGCTTAAGAATTCTGAGCCTAAATTATGAAGTTCCTCTCAAAGTTGAAAGAGTTTTGTGGGGAGTAGTGAGTGCCGCGTGTGCACCCTCTTTGTGTATCTCTGCTATTCTCTCTCTTCCTACTCGAGCACTTGTTTTGCTTTATAGTTATGAATGTTAGCAGCATGCTGTGGTGCTCAGGGCAGCCCCTGCTACCCATTTTCTTCTCACACTAGGCCCCGGATCAAACCTGAGAGCTGGAATATCTGCTTGCATGGGTCCTAGGCTTGCTCCCTTCAGGATGTGTCAGCCAGCCCCCTGAATTGGAGACATCTTGTCACCTTCACAGTGCTTACTATTCTTTGGAAGTTAAACTACTTGGCATGTTTAGGACTCCAATGGAATCTGTTTTGCTTAGCAAGGTTGTTGATCAGTTTTGGAGCCTTCGTGTTGAAAATCCTGTTGGTGGCCAGCAGACAGGGAAATTTCCAGGTTCTGCTGCAGACAGATAAACTACTCTGATGTGCGGATCCATGAGATAACCTCTTCACAAACACTGTGAAAACCAGCAAATTCTGGGGGCGTTCGAGTACTAGTTGTTATGGTAAGCAAGGAGCAGTCTGACCTGCCAAGGGAGATTATGAGATGAGAGAACAAATGTGGCTACAGAAGAAAGTAGAAGTAGAACATGGAAGTCCACAGTGTAGGCTCTGTAATTGGGATCCATTGCTGTTATAAAAAAATGTAGTTCAGAAGGACACAGGATTTTCTGTTGTTAAAATCAATGAAGTTAAAAGAGCAGCTGCTTGTAAAAGTTAATTTTCTTTGACATCTGCATTGGTCCCAGTAATAAAAACAATAGCTCTGTTGAACAGCCTGTCTTTTCTAACCCCACATCTTCCTTTTTTCTGTGAAATGTTTGGAAAATTGTTGCCTTTTGGTTTCAGAAAATGAACAATGAATCATGTGACTTTTAAGCTCAATGTAAAGTATAATCTATGCATCTTTAACTTAGTAGAAAACATTTTTTAGTTAGTGCTCTTAGGAAATAACAGGATGCATAGGACCATTCCAGATCTGTAAATTGAAGAGCACGTATCAATATTTTAATAAATGTTTTCTATTTTCCTTACTTAAAAATTTAAATTCAATTCTTCCTATCACTTGTAAAGATGCATAAATGCCTTTGTCTTGTTTCAGTGGTACAGACTACTGTTCTGCTTATTTGAATAAACAATGCTAATTGTAGAGAGTGTCTGTTTGCGTCATCCACCTTGGATTTCTGTCTGGGTATTCCTTGGATAGTAGGTATTTTCTTCTCTCTGGAGTTTTATAAGAAAGCAGAAGTGACTGGTAGAGGGTAAAGCCCCAGAGAACAAAACTGAGCAGTATTTCCAAGTGAGCTACGTTTTCTTGTCATTTTTATGTGTTTTAATTTAGCCAGTGTTAGGTAGGCAGTTCAGAGAGGAGGGATTTATTATTTTAAAATGAGCTGCTGTGTTCTTCATTTTCAACCGATTGAACCATTTTTAGTTTTAAAGTGCCTATTGTCCCTTTAAGATCCATTTACCATATTTGATCATGTGTTTGCCCCTCATTGTTCATGTTCCCTCTTTGTGTGCTTATCTTCTGAAAATATACTCTTTTCACAGGCTCCTTGAAGTTTTTCTTGACAATACATAACAAAAACAAAACGTTTTATGTATTTTCATGAGCATGTGAATGCCTGAGTGTGTGTTCTAGCACCATGTGCATGCGTGGTCTCCTCAGAGGATAGAGGAGGATATGGGATCCACTGGGAGTAGAGTTCCAGACAGTCGTGAGCTCCACGTGAGTGCTGGGAACCAAACCTGGGTCCTCTCACCTGCAGCAAGTGCTGCAAATTAGTAACTGACTGGCAGCAAGATCCTTTAAAGAGTGGTGGTGAGCATCGGTGTTGTAGGCAAAGTGCTCTACTCAGAAGAGAATTTTTTCCTACAGAAGAGAATTCATGTATTCAGATTCTGCCCCATCCCCCAAAAGTAATGGGGGTACTGGTTGCATGTCCCCTTTAACAAATGTAATTTCTTTTAATTTGTGTTGTAAACTTTTAAAGTCTATTGGAGCAAAAAATTCCATTTCTTTCATTATTTTGCTTAAACTAAGGATAGCAGATATCTAATCTCCCATTCCGTTGCAATTATTCCTGTGCAAGTATTAGTAGTAAATTAGTATTGTGTCCTGTATATGGTTGGAGCGGGTGGGATTCAGGACATACTACTCCAAAACATGGTACCTTGGTATTTGGGGAAACAGAGGGAAGAAGGTAACTTACTATCTCCTCACCCTTTCTTCCCTGGAGCGTTCACAAAACTATAATTACAGAAGCGCACCCCCCCCCCACTTTCTCATAAAAAAGGAGTGTATCTCTGAAGACCGAGGGACACAGTGAAGAATCTACAAGCCTGTCTTACTAAGCCTCTCCCATAGCCGTTTCCGTTAGATTACTACTTCTCCAGTTATACTTCTGAACAACTATCCATGAACATCTACAGGTTTCTTTCTTTGATTCTTAATTTCTAAAGCTTCTCATTTTATATACAACTATATTAAAAATAAATGCACACTTTTCTCTTGTTCATATGTCATATATTGGTTATAGCGTTCTTAGTCGTGACCGTACTAGTTCTAGGTAGTGAGTGACAAACCACAGTTTACATCCCTGCTCCATCTCTGATCTGCGGAGGTCAGGCCTCTAGTGCTGCTTCCTTATTGGTGAGATTTATGCCTTGGGTCTCAACCTTCACTGGATTGTGGGTCCATACATTATTTGGTTGTTTCCAAAATACTTTTAAATACTTATTTTTATGGTTATGACTATTTTACTTTGTGTGTGTGTGTGTGTGTGTGTGTGTGCACACCACACACATGTAGTGTCTATGCAGGTCAGAAGAGGGTGCCAGACTGCCCGGCACTGGTGTTACAGAGGGTTGTAAGTCACCATGTGGGTGTTGGGAACTGAACCTGAGTCCTAGCAAAGAGTGGCCAGTGCACTTAAATGCTGAATCAGATCTCTTTAGCCCCTGAGATATTTTTTTAACATCTAAATTCAACTTTTTCAATTAATTTGATTCATTGATTCTTTTGAGATAGGCTCTTATGTATGCCAGGCTGTCCTTAAACTTCTGACCTTCCTCCATCAGCCTCCCAAGTGCTGTGATTAAATGTGGGTCATCATGCCAGCTCTAAAATTTTGCATTAATACTAATACAGTTGCTTACTTTCCTGGTCTCCTCCATGCCCCTTAGTCCCAGAGTTCTGTGATGTACATTTGCTTCATACTCCTCATGCCCATGTCTGCCTTTCTACCACAGCTGTCTTGGCCATAGTTTTGTTGTTCATCTTGAATCCCTGTGGGTACTATACTCTTAATTGCTCTGCTTAAGCTTGCCCTCCTCAGTTCCTTTCACTACTTTAAAAACAACTGTCCTCCCTTGCCTTAAGTATTTCAAACACAAATGTGTACAGAATAGGATGACAAAGAGCCATGCACTTAGCTCCATGAATCACCCAAAGTTAATAGACAGTCATTGCATCAGAATGTTCTTAGGACTGAGGAAAGGGAGAGAATGTCACTTAGAAAACATAAACTTTTGTAGTTATTTGACTGATGTGGGATTCCCCTCTGTGTGCTGTGAATATGTTTTATTACCGTTGGTTAATAAAGGTGTTTTGGCCTATGGCAGGGCAGAATAAAGTCAGGTGGGAAATTTGAACAGAGATACAGAAAGAGAATAGGCAGAGTCAAAGAGATACCATGTAGCTGCCAAAGAAGAAAGATGCCTCTGGAATCTTTCTAGTATGCCACAGCCTCATGGTGATACACAGATTACCAGAAGTGGATTAATTTAAGATGTAAGAGCTAGCTAGGAATATGCCCAAGCTATTGGCCAAACAGTGTTGTAATTAATATAGTTTCTGTGTGATTATCGGATCTGAGCACCTAGGAACAAACCAGCAGTCTCTACATTTGCCCCCTTTCCTTTTCTCAGATAAATAAAAAATTGCTTTCCATACAAAGGAATTTAAAAACCTACTATTGAGTTTAATTTTAAAAGTTACTCTTTCTGTACTGACCAGCTTTTATTTTTTAGCTGTATTGAAGAGCTTGTATCTAAGTGGAAGGTACACTTACATATTAGCCTGTGTGTTCCATTGCTATGAGTTTTTGTTCTCATCTGGGAGATGAGGTGTCAGGGCCTGTCTCTGAAGGTCAAGGTAGGCAGAACTCTCAGTCCTCCCATCTCCACTCCCCAGTGCTGAGATTAGAGCTGTTTACTGTTAAAAAAAAAAAAGACATGTGTGCTAAGCATGCTTCCTATCTAAGTTTCCCTATTCTTGAGTAAATTAGTCTTCTAATTACTATTTACATTTCAATTTCCATCTGATTCCATGTCCTTTGGGGGTAGGATGTTCTGAGACAAAATTTTGACTTTCCTTAAGAAAGTTATTGTGTAGCAGAAACCACAATAGTGACGCCTTAGCGAGCATTTAAGTATGCCCTTTAAATTCAGCGCTGGTTTACTGCAGAGCCTGTTTCTTCAATTTATCTGACCCTATTACAGAGGTGCTGTTACACTGACCCTTACTGTCTGACATGTGTTTAAGTAGTCTTAGTCTTGTCAGATTTTTTTAATAATTTATTTTATTTTTTTAAACTTATATGTAAATGGGTGTGTTGGTGGGTGGGCCATACACACTTGAGTGCAGATGTCTCAAGTCAGAAGATGTCACTGAATCCCCTGAGTTGAATTTTGGGTAGCTTTGAGCCACTTGATTTAGCTTCTGGCACATAAACTCAGGACTTCTAGAAGAACAGTAACTGCTCTCAACCTGTGAGCCATCTCCAGATATATTAAAAAAATGTTTTTATTCATTCAGAAAGACATTACACTTTTAACAATGTCTCAAAAATGTGTCTTCACTTGATATTCCTCTTTTATTTGTAGCATTTATCTAGTGACCAGAAATCCCCTTTACTCCAAACCAAGAAGGGTTAAAGACAAGAACTATGACATGATAGTTTCTCCACAGTGTATAATGTAGCTTACATTTTCGTGTACTTAGATAAACACATACTGAGATTTTATGAGTTTGTACTACACCCATAATTTGAGTTTTGAACCAAAAACAACAGTTCCATTGTCTTTGTTAGGGTTTCTATGGCTGTGATGAAACACCAAGACCAAAAAGCAAGTTGGGGAGGAAAGGGTTTATTTGGTTTACACTTCCATACTGCTTTTCATCATCAAAGGGAGTCAGGACAGGAATTCACATAGGGCAGGAACCTGGAGGCAGGAACTGATACAAAGGCCATGGAAAGGTGCTTGCTCCCCATGGCTTGCTTAGCCTGCTTTCTTATAGAACCTAGGACCACCAGTCCAGGAGTGGCGTCACCCACCATGGGCAGGGCCCTCTTCCTTCAATCACTAGAGAAAATGCCATACAGCCAGATCTTTTTTTTTTTTTTTTTCATACAGCCAGATCTTATGGAGGTATTTTCTTATGTTTCCTCCCTCAGGTAACCCTAGTTTGTGTGTCGAGTTGACATTAAACTAGCCAGTGCATCTATCTATGGAGCACTTGCTGTATTTAAAGAAGTCTTTAGATGTCCTATTGAGCTAGAAACGAAAGGGAAAATGTCTGTGGTCCTCTGGATAGTAAGTTGCATTTACTAATGGAGTTAGATTGCAAGGCCAACAGAATCATTGCCCAGGGCAGCCTTTCTAACCAACTGCGGGGAAATGTCTTAGAGGGAAGGGCCTCCATAACCTGTGCTGCGGCATGACCGCTGCACCCGTCCTCAGCGCTGGTGGGAAAGTGGAGGCAGGAGACGAAATGCCTGGGCCGGTGGGACTTGTGTATGTTGTGGGGAATGAGGAACAGTAGAGCAATGACTAGAAATGTACTGGTGATGGTGAATGTTGTGAGAATAGAATACCAGCTGAGATGCTGCTTTCCAGGGCTGAGCAGGCCTCTGTGAAGGCTGCACGTGAGCCAGATCCCACATGTCGAGAAGGAATGCTTTGGTCATCTTGATAACTGAAAATGCGGAGATGAAGTGAAGCTTGCAGACCATTGCCCTGTCTGCATTGCATAAGCGTCCCAGGATCAGGCACAACTCCCGAGTCCTCACAGGCCATGTGGGGATGAGTCAAGATTGACAGTGGCAGAGAGGAATATTTTGTGCTGTGTGTACAGATCTTTGATGTTAACCTGGCTCTGTGTGAGATTTGCTCAATGATACCAATCTTTTTGTATTTTATATGGTTTATTTGTTTTATATTATTTATTTATTTATTTATTTATTTATTAAAAATTTCCACCTCCTCCCCTCCTCCCATTTCCCTTTCTCTCTATCCTAAGAGCAGTCAGGGTTCCTTACCCTGTGGGAAGTCCAAGGTCCTTCCCCCACTCATCCAGGTCTAGGAAGGTGAGCATCCAAACAAACCAGGCTCCCACAAAGTCCGTCCATGCAGTATAATCAAAACCCAGTGCCATTGTCCTTGGCTTCTCAGTCAGCCCTCATTGTTAGCCACATTCAGAGAGTTCGATTTGATCTCATTTTTATTATTTTTAAAATTATGTGTCTTTTTGTGGATATATGCGTGTGAGTGCAAGTGCCCACAGAGACCAGGGGAATGTGAGCTCCTGGAACTGGAGTTGTTTGTGAGCTGCCCATTGTTGGTGCCAGGAACCAAACTCATGTCCTTTGAGGGGTAAGTAGTATGTGCAGGTGCCGAGCCATCTCTCTAGCCTGATAGAATTCGTTAAAACAAAATAGATCTAAGCACCACTGAATCCAGTTGTAATGGCTCATTCCCGTAACATTAGTACTCTAGAGATAAAGCCAGGCGGGTTCCCTCAACTTTGAGACCAAGCCACTGAGGGCTACATAGAGAGACTCTGTCACAAAAAAAGCCAAAGGGAAGGGAAATCAGTCACTTGGTAAGCTTGCCTAGAAATAACACAAACTTGTTTTGCTTCATTCAATATACTAGGTGTATTCTTAGGTCTGCCTTTTCAGTGCTGTATAAGGTCTAAGTTATGCTAACTTGTGTGATGGTTTGCCATTCTATCTTCAGCACAGTGGCTGCATCTTAGGCTACTGCTATTTCAGCCAGCAACTGTGAGTCCACAGTTATGGGCCTGCTTCCCTGGCAGCGCCTGGCCACTCAGGCCTCAGCCTGGTGGGAATTCTGTTCCCACAGGCAAGCTCTGTTGCTGTCAATAAAGGTAGCTTTACTAAATCTCTGTCGTTCTTTTCATAAGTAAGACTTGAGACTCAAAGTCTGGAGTGAAAATCTGCTAGCTCAGAGAGGTTGAGTAGCAAATAGCTAACTTCTCCTTTCTGGCATCTCCCTAAAGACCTGTTCTTCCACTCCACCAAAACAAAAGGAGTCATGCCGCCCAAAATCCCTCCCTACTACTTTCAGTGTCTCTGTATCTCTTCTAGATGCCCTCTAATGCTCTATGATGACTCTCTGTCAATGCTAACTCAGTGCACAGTGTGATTGAATATCCCCCAACAATGGTTCCTTAAGGTAACTATAATTTGGGATTCATACAGAGCATATTTTTGTATTTTCTATAAAGAACCGAAATTTGTAAAGGAAATTTATTAGATTGCTACTTACTTTAACTTGCAGAGGAAAATGCTTAAAATATCTACTAATAAACATCTTGGTCTGATAGTATATTGCCTTCTGGGAAGGCTGATAACTTCCCAGTCATTTAGTTTTGATTTAGATTTAATTTTCATGAAGGCAGGGATTTGAAAGCCTTTAACTACCAAGTGCAGATAGAGATATGATTTTTTTTATTTTTCATCTATTAATAGAGCGAGGTGCAAGTTCTTGTCAACATTCTGTAGCTATCTTCTCCATTACACATCTGCTAGTTATTATTGCTAGGGCTGTGGCAGCTTCATGGTAGAATGGAGGAAAGACACCAGTATAGTAGTTCAGAAGCTTGAAGATTGTCTGTGAAGCTGGCAGTCCCTTAATGCCAGCCGCAGTAGTCACTTAAAGTCAGCATGTGGGTCTGCCCCTTTAACAGTTTAGGGATAGATCCATTACCATGCTCCTTAACCCAAAACCATGCACTGTTTGAAAGTGCTAAATGTTTTACTAGTTGCAAAGGATAGTCTTTGGAAAACATTTTACTCCAATCTTCAGTTTGGAAGTCATTCTTGGTAGATATTTGTCCAAGTTTTCTTTTCGTTACTGCAATGAGCACCATGGCCAAAAGCAACTTATTATGGGGAGGAAAGGATTTATTCCATATTATAATTTACAGTCAATCAGGGCAGAAACTCAAAACAGGCACGCAGAGACAGAAACTGAAACAGAAGCTGTGAAGGAATCTGCTTACTGGCTTGCTCTGCTCCCTCCGGCTCATGGTATGTTGTCTTTCTTACACTACCAACGTCACAGTAGCCATCAGGAAAATGCCCCTCAGCCGTGCCCATGCGTCAGTTGGATGGAGATAGTTCTTTAGTTGAAAGGTTCCTTCTTTCCAGATGGCACAAGTTGACAGCCAAGATTAGCTGTTACAGTTAATTAAGTTCCAGGTAGAGAGGCTCAAAATTATATTGTTCTGCTCTAGAAACCTAACCGTGGTGACCCTCTACTGGCGACTCTCTACCTGTGTTCTTCTTCCGTGTGTCTTCAGTCTTCAGTGTAACCGACTGAAACTAGACTCAGCCTCTCGCTTTCAGTTCAGTGTCTCACTAATGTGCCCCCCCATAAAAATTTTGTAAAATTTTGGGTGTGAGATCATTGGTAATAACTTTAACCTGAAAGCCTAAGAGAATTAGCAAATTTTTAGTTAGAGAAAAAAGTAATCATAATTTGAAAACTTCAATCTTTTAGTGTGGGATAAATAAATAAATAAATAAGCAAAAAGGTGGGGGGTACAGATATAGTCGTGAATAGAATGCATTCCTAGTTTAGGGAAAAGGAAGGGGAGGGTTGAGTAGGGATGAAGGACGGTTTAAGGAAGCCCTCCATTTGGAGGAAACGGCTGTCTAGGCAATGTGGTGTGGCAGAGAGGTGTCTGCTTTCGTTTAGAAAAGATGCTTTAATTAGGAAGCAGGCCATGGAGATTGACAGGTGCTTGAAAAAGTTCAGCCTGTCTGGTCTGTTCTTAGAAAATTGGCTTTTCAAATATCTAGATAGGTTAATTAAATACTTTTAGAGAATAGCTTTGGATCTGAGACATGACGTCTCTTTAACAATGAAAGTGGTATTTTGTAGAGGGATTTGACATTAAGGATTCCATGATAGGATGCAGTGAAAGTTTGCTTATATTGTAGAGTTGGATAACTTTTCTGGTGATGACATACTAGACAACATTTTTCATGTGCACTAAAAATCTTTTTGTGCTAAAATTGCACCATATTATTGTGTCACAGTATTGTGTTTTATTAATAAATGTTGATTATTGACTTATGTAAAATTTAGAATATTTACTATTCATTATTAGACATTAATTAAATGATATTACACAATGTTTTGGCCTTTTTTTGGGACCTATTCTGCCACTGAGTTACAGCCCACTCTAAAATTTACATTAGAGTATTTCAATATTTTAAATTATAGCTCTATTTTTAATTTGCAAACAATATAAAGAGTTGCTTTAATAAATTGTTTTCTGTCTTCAGGAACTTTTATATGAAAACAGCAGAGCTACCCATGTAATACCAAAGGATGTCTTTTAACCCTTTACTTTTCCTAAGGGTCCCTTCTGTGAATTCTCAGATGATTTCTTTTTAGTAGAGCTTGGCTTTCAGTTTTGGTCTCCTAGATTAATTTGCAATCATATTTTAGTATTAGATACTTTTAGTTAATTTTGAGTCTTAGAAAATGTTCTTGGTTTTTTACAGCATTGTGGTAGTTAATATTAAGGAAATTGTGGGGGGAGAATGTGTGTGTGTGTGTGTGTGTGTGTGTGTGTGTGTGTGTGTATGTGTGTGTATTCCAGTTATCCCAGTTTCATGATCGCTTGGCCAAAAGTGAAAGTCTCTCTCCTAATGTCATCTTAGAGTCTTACTGTAAAGTTAGGGTTGATACATGTTAGCATTTAGAACATTTTCCAGTTTTATTTGCAGAGATAATGCGCTTGTGAGTAGATTCTTTTGGACAAGCTCAGATGATTAGGGCTCAGATGGACAGGGCTCTTTGCTTGCTTCCCTTTTTTCCAGTTCAAAGCCCAGGAACTTATTCTGTGACCCCAAGATGCTGTAGTTAGCTTTGTTTTGTTTTCTAAGACAGGCTTCCTCTGGGTAGTACGGGCTGCCTTGAGTTCTCCATCTGCCTGTCCCAGCCGTCCAAGTGCTGGAAATATGTAGTTATTTAATCCTGATGAGTTAGTAATTCCTTGATTTAAGAGCAGAAGTGCCTGCCTGGTTTTCACCCAGCACTCCCGCTCGCTTACAGTGTGTCCCTTGCCGCTTTCCTGACCTTTTTCTCTGTTTCAGCTAACAGCCAGGTCCCTGCCTGCCGTCCAGTCAGATGAGCGACTCCAGCCTCTGCTCAAGCACCTCAGGTAATAGACTTTTTGATGTTAAACCAATTATAATTTTTATTTGCTTGAATTCTGTTAATCAATATGAATACTTTCTATCCTTGACTCTAGAATACTGAGCAAGTTTATTTCATTCAACAAAAATGTATAAATTATCTGTTATATTTAAATCAAGCTGAGCAGAGGTGACCAATTTAATTGAAAAATATAAAATTTATATGCATTTTACTTAAGCATAAAGGTATAGTTTTATTTGGAATTGAATGGATGAGGCTTGTTTCTAAATATAAAAATAGCATAGCTTCAGTATTTATTAAACAAACAAACTATAAGTAAAGGAAAAATGTGTCACTACTATTTACAAATATTTCTTCCTTTTATGTTTTTAAAAAACCCAGTATTGAAGCAGTGGTTTTATTGAATTTACTTTTTCCCCTTTATCACAGACATATAAGACCTTATTGAAATTATTCTAAAAACATCATTCTTAGTGATTACATTAAAATCTTCTGTTACAGTTGTGTTATATATATTTATCATTATATTGAAGATACTTAGGCCATTTATAGTTCTTTTGCCTGCAGTAATATAATTGAAATGTTCCATGGGAGATAGTTAACGACAACCATTCAGGTTAAGTCAATTAAAAGTGTAAGAGTCCTACTAATGACCACACTAAGAATGGGTCATAGCATGAATATTAAAAACCAAGAGACAGATATTGGGGTTCAACCTGAAGATCAGCAAAGCAAAGCAGCCAAGCCACTAGAGAGCTCTTACCTCTATGAAATCTTCAGACTGAAAGAGAGGGAGTTCCTGTCTCATCCCACCTTATATTCCTCTCTAGAGCTGGGGTTAAAGCTGTGCACCACCACTGCCTGGCCTCTATGGCTAGTGTGGCTGCTGGGATTAAAGGTGTGTGGCACCATTGCCTGGCCTGTGTGACTGATTAGTGTGGCTGTTTTGCATTCTGATCTTCAGGCAAGCTTTGTTTATTAAAATACAAATGAAATATCACTACAGTGGGGTCATGTCTCCAAAATGTCTCTTGGTGCCCAAGCTCAGGGTGCAGTGTTTTAAAAGACAAAACCCATAATACATCAGTTCTCAAGGTGGGGTCATATCAGTGAGGGGTTTGGAGTGGCCTAGTAGCATCTTTATTCTTGCAAAGCTCAGCAGTATTTTTCAGGCACTTCATGACAATTATTTTTGATTTATGCTTCATCTTAGTTATTTTATTTTTATATTTAAGCTTGTATAAACATCAGTTCTTTTGGTTAATATGTCTGAAACATGGCCAGGGTCACGAATATTCCCATAAACATCGCCAAGGTAGACGTGGCTTTTGAGGGGTAGAGTGCTGAGAAATGTCCAGGCAGACACAAAATAAAGTCAGGACAAGATGGCATCAGCTTAGCTACTTCACCTTATACAAACCTTTGCCCTTATCTGTATTTTAGGCCATTTCATTAGAATAGTCTTTCAGAAGCAGACTTACATTGCCAGAATGTATGGACCACTTTAAAGATTTCAGAATGTATATATGTTGTTCTGCTTACATTCTTATACTGTACATGACTACCTGGGCCACTTCAGCCTTGAAAGAGGCAAACAGCCATGAAGCTGTTGCAGGATAACTTAGTCATAATGATGGTATTGTGACCACATGCATTTCACTTCTCATGAAGAATGGCTTTTAGACATTTTATTATCCATTTCTATTTTAAGCTGAGATTAACAATCTGTATTTTTTGCTAAATTATTGATAGCATCTCCTGACTTTATTTGATCTTGGGTACTTAAAAGTATAAGAACTTGTAACACTGTTATATTTGATACAAGCAGTTCTCTCTAAATTTTTATTTAGTCTACTTATATTTATGAGACTTGTGTAGTCAACAAGAATATCGTTTCTCTTTAGGATTTCTAATTTTTAAGTTTTTAAAAGATTTATTTATTGTAATTTATTTATATGTAAATTTATGATTATATGTAAATTTATGAGTATTTTGCATTTCTTATGTATTTGTACCATGTTCCTGCAGTGCATGCAGAGGTCAGAGAGGGTGTCAAATCCCCTGGAACTGGATTTACCCAAGGTTGTGAGTTTCCATGTCAGTGTGGGAACTGAACTTAGTCTTGTGCAAAAGTAATCAGTGTTCTTACCCACTGGGCCGTCTCTAGCTTAAGCTTTCCCTTCTCCTTTGTCACTCAGAAATTTTACATTTTGTTTTGTTTTTTGTTTTTGTTTTGTTTTGTTTTTATTTTTATTATTTGCTTCCCTTTACCTTTCCATTTCTCCCTCTGACTCAGTAGCTTTCGTTTTTTCATGTAATTGTTTTTGGGGGTAGGGGTGGGGGGTGTGATTAAAACTAGTGTTTCTGGAGCTGAGAAAAACACATCTTGTACACATTTGTTTCATATCCTAGAGTTATGTTTGTGGGTCAAGAAACCAAGACCTCAAGTTTGAGTATACTGTTCAGTCTCCTTTTTCTGACCCTTCTAAGTCTTTTGATTTTATCTTCAAAGTACCTCTTACTTCACTAGCTTGTGCTCTGCCCTTACTCACGCTTCCCCCTCTCTGATACAGTTCACATCACTGCCAGAGGTGATTATGTTCTTGGCTTTAGCTCTTCTGTCTACATGCCTGTCCCCTTCCCCAGCCTCCACCCTGTTTCCTTCTGTTTGAAACCCGAGCTTGGTACTGCTTTGGATGTCCTGCTGGTCAGGACTGTAACTTGGTGAATGGGCAGTTCATGTGTCATGTTCTCTGGTCATGCAGTTCCCTTCTTAGCCTGGCCCAGATGCCTTCCTGTAAACAGAGACTGTGCCTTCATTTCCCAATTGCCCAGACCAGAATAATCATACAGAAACTATATTAATTACAACACTGTTTGGCCAATGGCTCAGGTGTAATTTTAGCTAGTTTTTATATTTCAAATTAACCCATTTCTATTAATCTATGTATCATCACGAGGCTGTGGCCTACTGGTACACTGGTTTCCGGTGTCTATCTGACTCCACCTTCTTTCTCCCTGCATTCAGTTTAGTTTTCCTGCCTAGCTCTATTCTGCCTTGCTGTAGGCTAAAGTAGCTTCTTTATTAACCAATGATAATAAAACATATTCACAGCATACAGAGGGTATCCCACATCACCTTCCCATAGTAGTTCCTTTCTTCTAAGCTACCTCCATTACAGAATTTGATGCTATTCTTGTCTGCCCATTGCCCAGTAACTAGGATAATATCTGACACCTATGAAGTACTATGTGTTTTACAGAGTGATGTTCAAGTTATGACATTTATGCTTTCTTTTTTCTTAATGAAATTTTTATTTTGTATAAATTAATTTCCTCTGATAATTTTGTTGGTTTAAAATATAAGTCAAAGAGGTTGACTCTTGGTGCTAGTGAATACCTGATTCCGTGCAATCATGATAGATTCTTCATCTTCTACCTCAATATGGTAATTGTCACCTAGAATTTATATTAACTACTGACATCTCTTTGAGTCCTTGAAACTTGCACAGACTGTACATTCGTTTAAGGCTTTTATTCTCTGTGGAGTTCATTCATGACTGGTTGCTATGCAACCAGGACTGGATGTTGCTTTTTTATTGTTATTAAACCAAATGGCTTCTCATTTTATTACTGTGTCAGAGACATCTGTAGGTAGGGTGGCAGCTGGTGTGCATAGCTTGGCACTTCCTGTTCTACAAAGTAATCCTACAAAATGTGTGCCTTTCACATTTTGAATTGTTTTTTGGCTTCAAGCATGATGATTTTCTCTTATCTTTCTTTTTAAAGGTCAAAGTGGCAAAGAATTGGGCTGAGAGTTTAGATAGCTCAGTTGCTGGTGAGTGTGAAACCCTGAAGTTGGTCTCTTCAGCTGGACATCAACAGGGCATGGTAGCACATGCCCTTGGGAGATAGAGTCAGGATGATCAGAATCTCAAGGTCATTCTCCACCATAATAAGATGCAGGCAGATCTAGGATGCATTAGACTCTGTTTAAAAAAAAATATGAGAAGGATGATCACTTGATCTGAGACATTCTAATGGTAATCTTGTTAGGAAAAAATAAATTATCATTGATTTGTGTGAACTTTATAATTTAAGTGTGACCTAGAGGAGATAGCCTTTAGAAGGTGTTATTGAAGTCATTATTTGTTCTAACTTTGATGTCTCTAATGATCAAAGATGAAATATGAATAGCATTTGAATTAAATCTGTCAATAAATTTCACTTGGGAGATAATTCAATTACCTGTAGAAGTTGAAGGAACAGTACAGAGAAATCGCTAAATTATTTTACAGCATTTAGTCACTCAGAATTGATGTAACACTTTGCCAACCTGATAATCTAGGCCATTTCTTAAATATATATGTGCGTGTGTGTATAGATAGATAGATAGATAGAGAAAGACAAGATATAACATATCCATATTTTTCATTGAATTCAGTTCTCTTATTAAAAGTTAAACACAGAAAAGCATTTGCCTCAGTGTCTTATAGAAGTCAGTTTATTTTTACTTGTTAGTAACATTTACTGGCTACTGAATTTTCCATTATGAATAAGTGAGGCACAATTTGTTATCCCAGAATTCACAGACTTGTCTTCATCCAAGAGACTGGCACATTAGCGTGTTAACTTGCTAAGCTTTTGATTGTGAGTGGATGACAAGGCATACAGCTTTAATTGACTTGTGATCATTTCCTTAAAGGATAGTACCAAGGCCCACTTGCTTTTTGATATTTGTACTCTCTAGTTCAGTAGTGTCTCAAATTGGCTGCTCAGATTGGAGGAAGCCTTAATCCTTCTTGTAGATAATGTCTTTTACAAGAGAATAGAGAAGAAGAGACTATGGTTGCTGTCGAATTAATAATGTAAGACAATTTAGTCTGGAAATGATTATAACACATATGTAAAGAATATATTTAGTGAATAGCTAGCTACAGCCTACACTGTGAGAGTGATTTTAATATGAAAAGTGCCTGCTGGTCACTCTGTAGGTGATTGTCATAGTCTGGGAAGTGGTTGCGCTAACAGAGAAGAGAGAGTGAAGGAGGAAGTGACTTGAATAGAGGCCACAGCATGTTGGTGTTTGACCTCTGTGGGGCAGCAGTGGAAATGGGAGATGAGTAAGAAGAGAACTAGCAGAACCACCAGGGAGAGAT
The DNA here is from genome assembly GCF_982192425.1 of Myodes glareolus. Lineage (NCBI taxonomy): Eukaryota > Metazoa > Chordata > Mammalia > Rodentia > Cricetidae > Myodes > Myodes glareolus. The sequence goes on along the minus strand of NC_142043.1, from coordinate 31,919,447 downwards.
CTCCGGAATGCCTGAGCACACTGAGAGGATACTGTTTGAAAGGCGTTAAAGCCATGGTTCTCAACCTGTGGGTCGTCACCCCTCTGGGGTCTCATATGCCATCCTACACATCAGACATTTACATTATTATGATTCATAACAGCAGCAAATTGCAGTTTTGAATAGTAATGAAATAATTTGATGGTTGGGAGCCACCATAACACGAGGAACTGTGTTAAAGGGTCACAGTGTCACACCATTAGGAAGGCTGAGAATCAGTGAACTAAAGGAAAGCTTAGAACACTGTCACACACCACAGGAATGTCAGGTAAGAAGTGAACAGTGCCAACTGAAGTGAGCCCCAGAAATTAGCCACAGTGTTATAATAATGGTCCAGCTGGGAAGGAGGAAGTGAGACAGGACATCCACACTCCTCCTGCTGGGGCTTCATTCTAAGGGCAGGGAAGGACAGAGGGCTGCATTCCTGGGCTTCTTGGTTGAAGAAAGTTTTAGTTTTTTGTTAAGATTGCAGAGATAGACATATTTACAGGGTGGGAAAGGATCCTGGGCGTCAGAGGGAAGCAATCAAAGGAGGACGGCTGAGAGGGCACGAAGTGAACAGGATTGAGGCCTCAGATGGTTGACATTGGGTTGGCGTTTGCGAAGTATTGGTCTGTTGTACGTCAGTTCCTGTTCACAAGACACCCCCCACGTCCTGGAAATAGCAAGTGGGCATCGTTGTTTCCGTCTTTAAAAGTCGGCAGAGAACTTTAGAGCGAGTTCTCTTCATGGAGCTTAGTTTCTTTACAACCACTGCCCATCTTTCTCCTCAGAAGAGAGAGGCGCAGTGATGGCCTCTTTTTCCCAGGGTTTGGGAGATTGAGGCAAGGGGATGACGTTAACCATGTGATGACCACAGTAAGACCCTGTTTTGTAAACAACAAAAAAAGGTGAAGAATGAATATTTCATAATTATTTTTCTTCAAAATTCCTATTAGGAAAACTCTTAAGTTAGGAAAATTAAACTGGTTGTGACTTGCTGAGAAATCCAACAGAATAACCAAAGAAACAGCAACACCCCCCCCCCAATTCTAGAATATGGTAGAAAAGTTGTATGAATAATTTCTATTTTCTTTAGATCATGGATTAGCCCCACCATTAATGAGCTGCTTCTCCTTGTAAGTTCGTTGTAACCCTGTGTTCTGCCATTGCATTTTCTAGGCATGGTTACTAGGAGTACTGGTTTATTTTGAGCTGTCCAAAGATCTTTGGTCATGTTCCCATGAATCTCGGCCTTCATTATAAATGAGAATCTTTTACTGCTCTGAGCCTGGAATCCCATGGGGTAATATTTATAAAGTAGTATGACTTTTTAAAATTATGTTTGTTTACTCATGTCTGTGGGTAAAACAGCTTTCAAGAGCTGATTTTCTCCTTCTACCTGAGGATCACACTCAGGTTAAAGATGATGGCAAACACCTTTACCCACTGACCCATTCCACCAGCTCTCAGGATGTATAAGGTACACACTGTTTTCACTTATTATATCACTTAGAGTTTAAAGGATTATGAAAGCATGAGATTAGAGAGGAAGACTTTATACCAGTTTTACGTGTAATACTTTGCACGAGAGAATTTATCCCCTAAAATATACTGTAGTGTCTCTCCATAATCTGTGTATTTCTCCTTGCCCCTCCACTTTAGCATAGGGAACGTGTGTGTTGGGGGGAGGGACAGGTTTTTCCCAATCATGTTGACTCTCTATAGTGTGTATATTTCTTCTACATCCTTCCACTTTAATATAACAAATAGCGGGAGGGCAGGATGTTGCCTATCAATCTAATAGTATCCTTATTTAATGTCTTGTCTTTATTGAAAAATAAATAATTTAAAACTGTGTTTGCTATACTGCTTCTTCTAATTTTATCATCCTGTTTCAGTTCAAGAATGAATTAGAACTTAAAGATAACGCAATATAGCAATATAGCAGATAGGAGTGTTATGTGCAAAGGATTGACTTTTCATTTTTTTTCTCAAAGTTTATTAAAATACAAAAGTCTCCATTTCCGCCCCTCCTCCCAACCCCCTCCCACTACCTCCCCTCCCTCCCCTCCTCCCTCTCCATCCCCAAGAGCAGTCAGGGTCTCCCACCCTGTGGGTAGTTCAAGCTCCTCCCCCCTCCCTCCAGGTCCAGGAAGGTGAGCATCCAAACAGACTGGATCCCAGAAATCCAGTATATGCAGAGGAAACAAGTCCCAGTGTCATTGTCAATGGCTTTTCAGAAAGACTCCGGGCCAGCCACATTCAGAGAATCCGGCCTCATTCAGAGAATCTGGCTGGATCACATGCTCGCTCAGTCCCAGTCACTGGCCTTGGTGAACTCTCATTAGATCAGTCCCCTTGTATCAGTGGGTGAATGCACCCCTCGCGGTCCTGATTTTCTTTTTCATGTTCTTCCTCCTTCTGCTCCTCATTTGGACCTTGGGGGGCTCAGTCCGGCGCTCCAATGTGGGTCTCCATCTGTATCGCCATCCATCGTCGGATGAAGGTTCCCTCTGATCTTGCCTTCCTTGCTCACGTTCTCTTTCCTTCTGCTTCTTGTTTGGATCTGAGTGAGGTAACCCAGACCCAAAAAGAGGAATATGGTATGTACTCACTCATAAGTGGATTCTAGCCATAGTTAAAGGTCTTTGAGTCTATAATTTGTGATCCTAGAGAAGCTAAATAGGAAGGTGAACCTGAAGAAAATCATATAGTTATCTTCCTGGATAGTGGAACTAGGCAAGATTGCCAGGCAAACTCGGGTGCATGGGGGGTGGGGGGTGGAAGTAAGGGAAGATGGTCAGGGAGAGGGGAGAGGGGTAGGATTGGGGAAGGCTTGGGGGAATGGGGGGGGGAGGGAGGAAGGATGGTTGGGGGAGCAGGGAGGTTTATATCTCAGCTAAGGGAGCCATTTTAGAGTTTGCAAGAGACTTGATTCTGGAGGGGTTCCCAGTAAAAATTAAATAAAAAAAATAAAAAAATAAAAAAAATAATTAAAAAAATAATAAAAAAAAAGAAAAGAAAACGCTTTACTGAGTCAGGTAAGCCAGACCCAAAAAGAGGAATTTAGTATGTATTCACTCATAAATGGATTCTAGCCATAATTAAAGGTCTTTGAGCCTATTATTCGTGATCCTAGAGAAGCTGGATAGGAGGGTGAACCTGAAGAAAATTCAGGTAGTTTTCCTCCTGGAGATTGGAAATAGACAAGAGTCCCAGGTAACCTCGGGTGCATGGGGGGGGGTGGTAGGAGGGTTGTTGGAAGGGGAGAAGGTTAGAGAGAAGGGAGCAGGGGAGGAATGGGGAATGCTCGGGGGTACTGAGAGGGGGGGAGGGAGGAAGGATAGATATGGGATCAGGGAAGAATATATCTCAACTAAGGGAGTCAGATTAGGGTTTACTAGAGACTTGATTATAAATGGGATCCCAGGTCCAAGGAGAGATCCCCAGATTGTTCTCTGGACAGAGGAGAGGGTGCCTGAACTGGCCTTGGCCCATAACCATACTGATGAATATTTTGCTTATCACTATAGATCCTTCATCTGGCGAAGGATGGAGATGGAGACAGAGACCCACATTTTTTTTTTTTTTTTTTTGAGACAGGGTTTCTCTTTGTAACTGTCCTGAAACTCCTTCTGTAGACCATACTGGCCTCAAACTCACTGAAATCTGCCCACCTCTGCTTCCTAAATGATGGGATTAAAGACATGCCCCCTCCCCCCCTACCCGTTCCCGACTAGGAGTAACTTTTTGTTGTTTTCTAAGACAGGGTTTCTCTGTAGCTTTGGAGCCCATCCTGGAACTAGCTCTTGTAGACCAGGCTGGCCTTAAACTCAACAGAGATCCACCTGCCTCTGCCTCCTGAGTGCTGGGATTAAATGTGTATGCCACCACTACCCTGTGATGTTTTTGTTTTATATATATATATATATATATATATATATATATATATATATATATATATATATATATATGGTGCTCTATCTGCATGTACACATGCATGCCAGAAGAGGGCAACAGACCCCATTACTGAGGGCTGTGAGCTACCAAGTGGTTACTGGGAATTGAACTCAGAATCTCTGGAAGAATAGCCAATGCTCTTAGCCACTGAGCAATTTCTCCAGCTCTAGGTTTAACTTCTAATGCCTCCAGAATGCATTAAATAGTTATACTGATCTGTTAACATCATTTAAAGTAATGAAATCATCTTCCTTACACTGTATTATCATGTCATTATTATAACTGCCTGTTTGAGTCCCATTCCTAGTGCAGTACGCACATGTTTCTGTTTACTCTCTGAAGAGCGCACTGTCGCTAATCTTCTGTCAGACAGCCAGCCTCTGAAGAAAGCTTTTCCTAGTAGGCATAGTGAGAAGGTGAATAAGCTCTCATTTTCAAATACGAACATTGTGTTGGTATTTATGTGTCAATTGTGGTAAAAATGAAAGTAAATGCTAGAAAATGGTTCAGTAGATTGGGGCTTACACCAGCCAGAGTGTGCGTACAAGCCTTGCTGACGTGATGCACACGAGCATCGGCTGTTTGCTCTGTCTTGTCACCTGTTCCCAGCCTCTGGCAGTGCCTTGAACTATTTATTTCCTTTTATTCATGCATCAACACAAGCTTTTAGCTCACTGATTATTGCAAAGGTCTGTGTAATAAATTAATAAGATTATTATGAAGTTATTTGGGGTCTGTGAGGAATTAATAAATTATAATGTATGCTTTTCAATTTGTAACCTTAGAGTTATATTTTTTCATATTTATATCAATAATGATCCTGTGTTCATAAGAATATTTGCTAAAAGTTGACCGTTTGTTAGAAGTTACCCATTGTATTACTCTGATTATGTATGTACAAAAGAGTTACTAGATATGGCCCTGTAGCTCCAATATATTTTCTAGGGGGAAAAGAAGCAAAATTTATGAACACATACATGTGCACATATGCCTAATCTAGAAAGAAGGGAAAGTGGAAGGTCTCAGGCGAGGCTGGGTGTGCACGTGGATCTCTTAGGTTGGAGAGATGGCTCAGCAGTTAGCTGCATGCACTCCTCTGCAAGAAGACCTGGCTTCTGTGGGCACTCGTACTCATGTGCACGCACACACAGAGAATTTTAAAAATTAATATTAAAATAATTTAATGCTATTTTGTGTGCTCAGTAAAATATGTAGTTATGTCACATTTGAAATAAAGGGGGGCAGAGATGAATTCTTGCTTCCTGGCGTGGCCATTGCTGGCTTTGTTGTAACCGCATGAGTATTTATATGTTATTATAAAGTGGTGGCACTTTAAAACAGGTCTTTCACGTAGTGGAAAATTCACAAAATAGAAATTGATTTTCACGTTTACGTATTGTTCAATGGAGGGCAGCTTTATCTTTCACTTAGCTGTTCTCTTTTTCTCGAATCTTGAGGCTCCTCTTTGTGTACATGAGAGAACTTTAGTTTCTGTGTGACCAGGGGAAAGGTACAGTAGAGAATAAACATTCCTAAATCTCCTGTTCTAGTTTTTTTTCTAACATTGATTGGCCTCTAGTTAAGTAATAAAATCAGTTCTCTTCTGCCGGGTCAGTCCAAAGCTCTCTCACAAAGTGCACAGTGATGAGGGTGGAGAGAATGACTTTCTGAAACGCTCTGGGAACGCACTGCAGTGCCTGCTGTGACACTGTTAGCAGCTGCAGAGGAGTCATGTGCTAGTCAGTTGGCGTTTCTGAGATGCTCTGAACCTGTGCTGTTCCTCCAGCAACCAGTCAGACACAGCTAGCCAGTGCTTGGCCAGTATACCAGAGGAACTGCATTTTAAAATAGCTGGGTGGAGAGCTCTTAGTATAAAACAAATTAGGTATGGCTCCCTCGCAGTGTCTCTGAAGGACTCAAGTACCGAAGGTTTGGCCCCCATATAGCAGTCAGTGTTCAGAGGCGTTGGATCTCAAGGCTTATAACATTGTCAACCACAGAAGCCATTGCTGGGTTAGTAATTGAATTTATTGTTGGGAGTTGGAAACTCAGGAGATGGGGCCTAGTTAGAGGAAGTAGGTCACTACAAGGGTATCCCAAGAGGCTGTGTGTTAGGCCTAGCCCTCATTCTGTATCCCTCTTGTGTGTGTGTGTGTGTGTGTGTGTGTATGTGTGTGTGTGCGTGCGCGTACATGCATGTGTGTGTTTCTTGGCCACCACAAAGAAAATAGCCTTTCTTCTCACATAGTTCTGTCTCCATGACATTCTGCTTCACCTTAGGCCCAAAGCAATAGAGTCAACTCACTTCTGAAACCATAACTCGGTCTAAGAAGCTCCTGCCGGAAGGTGATTTTCTGAAGTATTGTCACAGTGGAAAGATGACTAACATGGGGCGCTTGTAAAAGCTACCCGTAAGGGTTGTGGTAAGACAGTTGGGTAACTCACGGTCATGATAGCCGTATAGGAGGGTGGACCTTTACTTAGTGTAGGTTTTGGCTCTTTGCACACCTGAGCTGGTCACCTGTGAAGGGCTATAGCAGAGCATGCACAGAGGAGAAACGTGCTTGCTAGGTGACCAGCACCCTCCTGCCTCAGCCAGATGCTAAGAAAGATGACAGGTGTGTGACTCCACCCGACTGCAAAGTTCTCCATGGCAACGGTGGAGGTTTGAATGAGAATGGCTTCCATATATATATTTGTATGTGTAGTCTCCAGTTGGTTGGTTGTCTGGGAAGGATTAGGAGGTGTAGCCTGTTGGAGTAGATGCGTTCTTGTTGGAGGAGGTGTGTTCTTGAGGGTGGGTTTTTAGGTTTCAAAATCCCCCTCCTGCCTCCTTCCACTTTCTTATCCCCCTCCCACCTGCTGCCTATGTTTCAGGATGTACAGCTCTCAGCTACTGCTCCAAAGCCCTGCATATCTGCTTCCTGCCATGATGACAATGGACTAAACCTCTAAAACTCTAAACGAGCCACCAATTAAATGCTTTCTGTTGTGCGTTGCCTTGGTCATGGTGTCTCTTCATGACAATAGAACAGTGACTAAGACAGCCACATCAACTAGAAAAACAGTCATTTTTAGTTGTTTGTGTGGTATTTGTGTAGAATGCAGTCTGAGAGTAGAGAATTTGCTCATCTCATTTACCTTTGTTTTCTCATTACATAAAACAGTGGCTGCCATAAGACCCCAGTGACCATGTGAATCCAGTGGATGAGTGAACGAATGAATGATAGAAAAATTTTAAGCTTTTTTTAAAAAATTAACTTTTGCCATTTATTCATTCTTTTTTTTTTTTAAGTTGCTAAATATTGAGTCTTAATGAGATGGTGGTCTGTTGATGCTATTCTGAGTGTCTACCCCGGAGCCTCACTCATGTTAGCCAAGTGCCTGCCCCACTCCTGAGATGATAATTGGGACCCAAAGTCACAGAGCTTCTTGTCATTTCCAAGGGGATGTGCAGTACTCTACCTTAGCAGGAGTTCTGTCGTTGTTTTGGTGACTTACGACTGTTGCACGGACACAGGGCTTTTTATTCCCATGTGACCAGGAGGAGGAAGCTGCAGATGACTTTTTTTTTTTTGCACACTGGTTTTAACTAAAGGTCAGTCTTTGGCTAACAACTGTACTCCACGCAGGGGACGGCTTTGCAGTTCTCCTGGCCATATGTGGAAGGCTTGATCACTCTCATGAGTCTAAGGCGGCGGGGTCCTTGGTGTGGCCATTCTCCTGACAATGCGCATTCCCTCAGGACTTCATTCTTCCTGTTTCATAGTTTTCATTATTGCCCCAGCAGGCACCCCTTCTTAGTCTGTCTCAGAGCATCATTCATTACACACCACCAGAATATGCACCAAGAGCAGAGGGAATATAAGAAACTCACTGATGGTGTGGGCCATGTGGGGTCGGAGAGCAGCTGTACCAGGGTAGCACTTACCTGCAGTCTGCGTCCCAATTTTATTATTGCTACTCCTGCTATCCACAAATGCAGATTATATTGCGTGTTGTCTGATGATAGTTTTCTGTGGAACATTTTTAAAAATGAAATTGAGTAAAATTCATGCCAGTGGAAAATAATTTATATTCAATTTTGACAGAGTTTTATTGATTGTGTTCTCATTTGGAATCACTGCCAGGAAAATCACCTGCACTGACACACGTTAGATACCATTCACTGGGGACTTAGCCTTAGGAAGAATCTCATTTCAGTTTCAGTAGTGACAGCTGCTGAGTGAGTTTTCTCGTGATGCCCTTCACAGCAGGAAATGATATGTCCTTACTTTGGCTTCCCTGATTTCCTGTACACCCAATAAATCTACATTGCAGGGGATTCCGGTTTCTAAACGTCTGAATAGCCTAGCTTAAGTGATTAGAGTGTTTTTTTGTCTTTACTATCCAAAGTGGGTAAAGCTGTGATCGCAAACTGGATATACACACGCGCTGTGCAGAGCCTCTCGTCTCCGCTCTCTGAAACTGTTTTCCACCCATGCCATGATGCTGCGGCTTTATATGGACAGGTTAGGCTGGGACTTGGGATTCTTCTATAGAATGATCCAAGAGATCGCAGTTTATTTTGCAAGATGTTTTAATTTACTTTTTAATTCCTCAAATAAATATAATTGCCTGGTTCACCAAATCAGTTTTGATTACTTGTGCTTTCTTTGCTACTTTCATGTTTTATGCTGGTATAAAAAATATTATTAACTCAAGTCTGCCAGATGGAGAGGGGTAAGTAGTGGTAACCTATTTAGGTTCTCTGGACTGGGAAATGCTTGACAGAGACAGGCAGTGTATTTTCTATATTATTGTTTTAAGGACTTCAGAACCTCTCTGTTGAGGACAGACATTCCTGGAGGGTGGGAGGGAAACCCTTTTACTGCAGCTCAGAATCACACTAGCGTCTCATGGTTTCTTACAAATGAAAGAAGGGTGGACAGCATGTATGTTGAGGTGGACCAGACTATCCCAGATCACAAGAAGTGATATCTTGAAGCTTGGTTTCTCTCCAAAATGAACCGTAGTTTATCTTACCTCCACAGTAATCCCAATCCAAGATTGCTTAAGGGCAAACTATGCCTATTGTGTCTAATACCTAGTTCCCAAGTAGATTGTTTAAAAACAAGTTCTTTTGCAGTAGACCGAAAGACTCTTTAGGTTTGTCTATATTTATAGCTTATGTTATGCCCATGACTCAGGCATTTTAGCTTGGCAAGTAGAAGTGAGGGCAGGCTAGTGACTGTTCTGTAGGTGTGCCTACCTAGCCTAGCCTTCCAAAGGATCATTTGGCTGTCTCTTGTCATTGTGTACATGTGCAGCAGTGCCATTAGTAAAAACACAGTGGGAATCACATGCATACTTTCATATTGCGCACATAAAGATAATGACACCTTCATACCAAAAATATGATTTTAATGTGTAATTGACATGACAAATTATTGGTAAAATATTTTACATTATATCATTGCAAATATTTGAAATCAATGAATACATTATTCTTATTGTTAAACATCTTAACTAAGAAAAAGACAGATTTAAGTGTTTAACAGTCGTTTGTCTGGTGGTTCTTAGCTTATGTGGAAATTCTTTTTTTTTATACATGAGGTGAGTAAAACTGATTGCATGAAGTTGAATTCCATTTAAATCTCCTGCATTTGAAGCTGAATTTTACCTTTGGAAATGTCCCCAAAAGTAAATATTGTTTATAATGATAGTTTCTAAAAAAAAGCTTCCAGATATCAGACATCAAAGGACACTTAAATGCTTCTACCTCAAGGTTAAATATTTCTGACAATGGAATAGAAAAAAGTAGATAAAAAAAATCACCTTCTAGTATTTGCTGGAAGAGATAAGTAAGTGCTAAGAATAGAAAAACAAAGCAGTAGTGGAATGGCGAGCCACACCTTAGTGAAGGAGAAGCAAGGGGACCTCTGAGTTCAAAGACAGCTGGTCTACTCTGTGAGGTCCCGGCCAGCCAGGACTTCCAACAAGAAAACAACCACAGCTTGTTTAGGTCTAATACATCTAGGCCTTGGCGAAGATGATGGCTACAGTTAGATGAAACTAACTGCACGGTGATGAAGTCAGACATTTCCTGATCTTCATGGCAACCTTTGATGGCAATACCAGGACTCCATTTTAGTCCCTGTCTCTCGCAGAGAAGATGAAACCCATGACTCCAGGATTCTGAGAACCCTGCTTACTTCCTTGTCTGAGCCTCCAGGACTATTCCGGGCTGTCACACACAGGAAGAAGACTTGCAGCCACGACTTCACCGTTACAAACGTTCTACCTGTGTTTTCACCCTTTAAAAGGAGAAGATGAGTGGAGGCACAACCGTCCTTGAGAAGCTGATGTTTACCTCCTGTTTGTAGTGATGAGGGGTGATGTTCATCTGTGCTTGTCATCAGTGCCACAGCCTGGGGAGATTCTCTCCCTCCTCTTAACCAGCCGATCTTGTTGGGGACCCACAGGTCCACTTTTGTCTGATTTCTGTTTGTTTCTTCCAGCTCTTGGTTTTCACATTTTGAAAGAAGGCCCCGCCAAGGGTCTAAGTGTTCCATTGTTATGCATGTGCAGCCAACAGCACTTACATTTCTGTGCTTCTGCCAAGTCCAGACGGTCCGCCTCCCACTTGGGGTTCATAGGTGCATGTGTGCGGATGTGTTTTCCAGATTTGTCACTTTAGATACTCAATGACTTATTTATTTAGATATTTATATTTTCTGTATATTACATATTTGTATGAGATTTTTGGAAAAACTACTTCATTGTGAATGAATTATCTGTCTTTTTGTCTCAGTTACTTATCACACCCATATTCCCCAGTATTGCATTGGTTTAACAGGGTGAAACCCTATAAACTTGGTTATATAAATGTGGGTTTGGAATTGTGATAGTTAATCTTGATTGTCAACTTGACGGACACAAGTCTCTGGGCCTGCCTGGGTGGGAGTGTGTAGATTAGGTTAGCCTGTGCGAATATCTCTGAGGAATTTTCTCTCCTTAGGTTAACTGAGGTGCCACCAGGAATACCTGTGGCAACAGTTCTTGGGCTGAGCAGTGTTTCTTGTTTTGTCTTGTAATTTAGTAATTAGGATTTTTTTTTTATATAAGGACAGTAACCGAGTTGTAGGGAGAAACCTATTTGAGTCCAAGTGTCTAATAGCATTCTTAATTAATTACTTAATTTTGAGACAAAATTTCTCTGTGTAGCAGAGCCCTGGGTGTTCTGGAATTCATATTGTAGATCAAACTGACCTCTAACTCAGAGATCTGCCTGCCCCTGCCTCCCAAGTGCTAGGTTTAAAGGCTTGTGCCACCACCTGGCTTAAAAACATTTTTTAATGTGGGTCTCCATCTGTATCGCCATCCATCGTGGGATGAAGGTTCTCTCTGAATTTGCCATCTTTGCTCACGTTCTCTTTCCTTCTGCTTCTCGTTTGAACCTAGGGAGTTAAGTTCAGTGTTACGATGTGGGTCTCTGTCTCTATCTCCATCCATCGCCCGATGAAGGTTCTATGGTGATAAGCAAAATATTCATCAGTATGGTTATGGGCCTAGGCCGTTTCAGGCACCCTCTCCTCTGTCCAGAGAACAGTCTGGGGATCTCCTTGGACCTGTGATCCCATTTATAATCAAGTCTCCTGTAAACCCTAAGATGACTCCCTTAGTTGAAATATATTCTTCCCTGATCTCATATCCATCCTTCCTCCCTCCCCCCATCCCAGTCCACCTAGCTTTCCCCATTCCTCCCCTACTCCCTCTTCCCTCTCTAACCCTCTCCCCTTCTCTGGGACTTGTTTCCTCTGCATATACTGGATTTTGTGGATCCAGTCCGTCTGGACACTCACCTTCCTGGACCTGGAGGGAGGGGGGAGGAACTTGAACTTCCCACTGGGCAGGAAACCCTGACTGCTCTTAGGGATGGAGAGGGAGGAGGAGAGGGAGTGGGGGGAGTGGGAGGGTGGTGGGAGGAGGGGCGGAAATGGAAACTTTTATAATTTAATAAAATTACAAAAAAAATTTTTTTTAAAGATGAGTTCATCCTGAATTTTATGCACTGGTCAGTTTTGTTAAGGTGATGACCAGGTTTGTTTTGCTGGCACGCAGCACTGTTACATCTTAGCAAAAGGACACTGTCCTTTTACAGCCCAGTATCTTCAGAACATATTCTAATGCAACTGTGCCTGGAGTCACATCCTTCCTGTTTTTGCTACTTATGTAACCCCAGAAAGCTGTTGTACTTCAAGAGCTTTTTTACAGGCTGCTCCAGCAAGTGGGAGGTAACTTAGGTATAGGAAGCACGAGTAAACTATTGGAATTCATAACCTTTACTACTTGTGTTTATGAATGAACCAACTGGTGTATAGTTTGTCTTCTTCCTTTTATATTTATGGCAAATTGGTGATTCAACTAAGACATAAAAAGATCCATTTTCAAGATTCTCTGAGTAGTTAATGAAATCTTTCTTTTTGTATTTGGCAAGATAATGATTATGGATATAATATGAATTTAGTGAACCATTAAAATAGTTTTTAAAAATCTGTGTCTGGAAGAAATGACATGGTGATATAAAAGGTTAGGAATTAAACAGCTTTTATGCTCACTGATTTTGCCTTGTTGAAAACTGAACAGTGGTGACCATGAAGCATCCTCAGAATGAATATTTTCTGTTGTGTTAGCATATGTGCCTCCTATTTAAATTATTCCTAACAAATTTGCAGCTATTCAACAATGAATGAAAAAAGCATGAATTTGAAAGAAAGCTAAGAGGTAGATAGATAGAAGAGGATTTGGAGCAGAGGCAAGGGAAGAGGGAAATGATGTAATTATGTTATACTCTCAAAAATTAAAAAGGCAAAATTGCTGTTACTATTTCTTTTTATCTAACATCAACATGACATATTTATAAAATTGATGCATTTTAAAAATTCATAAAATAAGAATACACAGAGAGTTACCCAGTGTGGTGTCTGCTTTCATTTAGAAGCATTAGATAATGAAGCCGAGAGCTCTCTGCATATAATAGAGATGTGGCTCGCATTTCTGGGTTACCTGCAAGAGTCCCCTTCAGGAGCATCACTTTGGCACTTGTGTAAAAGCCAAAGTTGCTATCTCATGACCTAGTAAGAACTGTAAGGATTTTTATTTTTTGTGGCAACATTGCTTGCTTGTGTTTCGTTTGTGTCTTGATCTTTGTGTTGCTGTCAGTGCTTCACAATAAGAAATAAGAAAACAGAAAAGTCGGTCCTGGAAATACTCCAATGACCTAAGCAATGAAGTTAGTTACTTTTCCCTCTTGGGACCATAAATACCCAACACAACTTCACAGGGAACCTTGATTTCGACCCTGGTTTCAGTGTGTTGGGGAAGGGAAGGTAGAACTCAAGATTCAAGAGCATGTGGGAGAGCTTCTTAGCATCCCGGTGGACCAGGATGCAGAGACCCTGAGTAGGACACAGAGGTGGGAACGTGCAGATATGAGGTGGGGAGGGTGAGGTAGAGAGGTGGGGAGGTGCAGAGGTGAGGTGGGGAGGTGCAGAGGTGAAGTAGGGAGGTGGGGAGGTGCGTATAACCTTCCAGGTCCACACTTAGTGGTGTACAAATTTCAGTCACCACAACTGGGGATTGGGCACCAATATCTTTCCATTTGTTTGCTTAGTGTCTGTGTGTGTGGAGAGCAGAAGACAGCCTTTATTTCACCATTTGGGTCCCAGAGGTTGAGTTCAGGCCTTTGGGCTTGAAGACATTTGCCATTATTCGCTGAGCCATCTCACTGGCCTGAGCCGTGGGTGACATTTTACCTTCAAGCCAGAGCAGAGCTTTTTAAGATTTCTAACTTACATTTAAAATATTCTTTTAAAGTTTACACTTGAAGTTGTTTTATTTCATTAGATTTTCTCCTTTGAAGGTGAATTTGTATCTTGGACATACTCAGGTAACTCAGCTATAAATTCCCCGTGATACTTGACCTTTCTGTCTTCTCCTTTAAGTTGTATCTGTTTTTTTTTTCTTTTTTCCCCAGAAAAACCTAAACCCATCTACTGAGATAAGCCAAGCTCTCACCTTCGCTGGCCTAGATGTAGTCTTGCCAGTTCCTCTCTTCTTTGCTCATTTCTTCACTCTGCTCTTAACTGTGGACCTGATGATGTCCGTTTGCCCCTTGGATTTTCCCATGGTTTCCATTGCCTACAGAGCCTGGGTTCCATGGCCTTCTCATCATTTGTCTGAATGCAGCGACTTACACTTTCCATGCCAGCTGTGCCTGTCATAACCAGCTTACCCAGTACTGAGGATCTGGGGTCCTTGCTTATTGGTCAAGACAGAAGAACCCCTTTTATCATAGATGAGAGGAGAAATCACATTTCTAATATCCATTGCTGTCATTCCCTCCACTGGAGTCCAGTTAGTTGTATGTGGCTAGCGACCTCCTTTCTGTGTTGGGTGCTTGATGTGTATGCTGTACTTGCCCTCTCTGTAGTTTTTATGTTGTAATTCTCCTTTTCATTAGAATTAGTCTGTTGGTGTATTATAATATTTAGAATCATGCATCTTATACAGATGCTTTCCATTTTTGGCAAATATATATTCCCCTACTCCCCTCGCTGGCTTCATCTTTGCTGTGTAGCTCAGATTCCAAGTCCCCTCCACCCACTAGACTGCAGGTGTAGCTGCTGTGCTGTCTGTGTTTCTTCTTTATGTATTCTTTTTAACTCATGGTGCTACATTCATCTGACCAAGACAAGTTCCTATGGTGAAGTAATTATTTGACTGTGTTTTATCAGTAGCCATCTATAATTATATCTGTGTATCGCCGCACCACTACTTGTATATTTGTTAGTTGTTGATTTGAACAGTTCTTTTAGATGATTGGAATCACCATTTTTATTAATGTATTTGGATACTGAGGTTTGCAGGGGTCAAAGGCATGGCCTAGTAAAGAGCCGGGTGATGTCTCCTCTAGACTCACACTGACTGCCGTACCGACTTCTCCTTATTTACTGGTAAAGGATGTAATTGCCCTGTTGTACTGGAATCCATGTTACTTACTTTAATTAGCACTTTGAATAAGCCATAGCATTTACTTTCTCTAGCATTTCTAGTCAAGTTTGGCATTCATAATTTCATTTTACAAGTGAGACTGATGACAAAACAGGATAATTGACTTTTCCAGTTGTATAACTAGTGATGTAAAGCATGAAAGAAGAAAGGTCTTCAGACTTGTAGCCTTGTACTATTTCTATTCCCCTGTGGTGCTTCTTTGTTCTGCTGTAAATTGGGAAAGTAGTTTTTCTATTCCTGTGATTTTACAGAAATATTGGTCTTTCGTGCCCATGTAACAGTGTAAAACAGGAGCTGGGGAGATGTTTAAGTTGGTAAACTCCATGAGGACTGGAGTTCAGATCCCAAGCATCCATATTAAAAAACAAAACAAACAAACAATCACAATGGCCTACTAGGCACTGTGACCACCTGCAATCCCAGCACTTGGAAAGTGGAGACAAGGACTCCCCAGGGTAAGCTGGCTAGCTGGATCTATCATGGAATCCCAAGTTCAGTGAGAGACCCTGCTTTAGCAAATATAGTGGAGAACTATAGATAAAGGCACATGACATTACCTCTGGCCTTCACAACATGTACACACATACTCATGAACACCCTCACACGTGTGAACCTACATGCACATACACTCTACACACATAAACCTGCGAAAACAGTGTAAATCATTAAGATAACAGCTTTGGGTTTCACGTAGCATGATCTCTATGTGCATCATGTTAATATCCTTGGTGGAATATGCCAGAGCAAATGACACATTACTTCACAGAAGAGGAAGGCTTAGGCTTGATGATCTGTCTCTTAGGGCAGTTGCAGCATCCCAACACACTACTAGAGGCTTGTTTCATAATTCATATCTGTTGTTTAATCAATAAAATTAGTCAACTGTGGAAACAGCAGTATCTTAGAGAGCATGTGTGTGGTTCTGCAGGAAAAGTCTGTACCTAGTAGATATGAAATAGAGAGTCTGGAGTTCTTTATGATTAACTTGACTCTTCTCTCCAGCATTTTCTTTAGTTGTGACTGTATAAGTCATGGCTTGACTGTATACATTTTCCTATGAGATATAGCAAACTGAACGCAATGGGATCTTTGGATATGGATAGTAGCTTTTTTCAAGGATATGAAAAGTTACAAAAGATGAATGGCATTAGATAGCATGTATCAACTTGTGTTTCCAGATTGTAAATGACACCACAGAGGCATTTATTGTAGGAAGAGGATGATAGCATCCTGAAGAAATGGAATGAGGAGACGAGTTTGCATTTCACTACATGGCAGACTTGATCCTAATACATTTTTTGTTTCCTCATTTGCTAAGAGTAAATTAGGAGTTCTCCCCAAATGGATGTGAAGATTTAATTAGAGAATGTACATGGAGATTTCTTGCATGCTAAGCACTGTTAAATATTTTAATGAATGCCAACTACTACTATTTATCAGGCCTTTAGCAAAAATGATTTCGATTTGAATCATGTCAGCACTGAAGGTAGGGTATCATCATCTTCATTGGACAGAGAAGGAACATGGCATGCCAGTAGGCAGATGAAATGCCTAGAGATCTGTTGTCAAGGAGTGATTTCTGATTGCAGCTTTCCTTTCATCTTTGTTCTGTTGCAGTGTTTTAATAAGGCTTAAGTAAAAGTGATTTAAGTGTTTACTGTATGGATTATGCTTGTAAGAAGTGAAAGCAGTGCCCTGGGGTAGGAATCAGGAAATCCAGGCTGGCACTATATTGTGTATTTCTTGTAAGTAATTCATTGTATATGACTTATTAAATACATTTGAAGTACTTGGCTTTCTGCTGAGATTCATGTGTGAAGTGTTTTCTTATTATAACTTTGATCTTAGAATAAAAATTCTCTTTGAAGAGATAAAAGTATTTTACAGATCCCATTTTAGTATTTTGTTCTGCTTTGTTTTCCAGTCATTCTTACACTGGCCAAGATTACAGCACCCAGAAGAACACTGGGAAGATTTCCTTAGATCAGATTGATTCGGTAAGCACCAGCCCCTATTAAAGCAGACTTGTTTCAACTAGAGACCCTTGCTGGAAAGATAGGGAGCAATACCATATGCTTCTGATTATTTTTTAGGAAAGTCTCATATTATGTATGTATTTTTTTTTAAATTGGAAGAAAACAAAATTTAAAGTGAAATTGTTTACAATTTTTAAAAAACAACTTGATTACTGGAAAATGGAATTCTTTTAAATAACAATCACTAAGTGCCATTTATGTGTTTACATTTAAATACACACATTTAGAAAAGGAAAAATGATGTATATTAGTTAGCTAGAACCATTATAGCAAAATGTTCTAGGTTGGTGACTTAAGTACCAGACGCGTGAAGCCTAAGCTCTGGGTTTCCTGGGGTCTTTCTCCTTGCTGTGTAGACCTCTGCCTTCCTGTCTCATGAGATGGTTTCCCCACTGTTGGCCTATATAGCCTGGTTCTTTCTCTTCTTTTATGTACAGTAGTCACCTTTTATAATATAATGACACCATGCAACTTAATTGCCTCTTTTAGGGATTTCTTTCCAGTCGAACTCTGGGTACTGGGTTAAAAGTTCAGCATGTAAGTGTGGGTGCAGTTACCCAGAAGCGTTCACTAGCACTAACGGAGGCTTCCAACGCATGAACACATGTTCCTCAGCAAAAGTGCTTTGTTATACTTCAGTCTCCAGAATCTCTCTTTAATTACTGTAGTGTGTGCACTTGATCCCACAAAGAAAAAATAAGCCTGCTATAAATAATCTTTATTTACAACTACCACTTCACTTGCAAAAATTAAAAATATAACAGGATTTTAGTGCTGGAATACAAGAATTACAATAAAGTTACCAGAAACCAATCAGAATATACAGATTATCTCATGGTGAATTATAACCTAGTACTTAACAGTTAATATGCCCAGAATTGTCTCTAAATAGCTATTTCACCTTATGATCTCTTTATTGCTTTTCCATCCTCCCCCGCCCCCAGGATTTCTCTGAAGCTTTGGAGCCTGTCCTGGAACTCACAGATATCTGCCTGACTCTGCCTCCTGAGTACTGGGCTTAAAGGTGTGCACTACCACTGCCAGGCTGCTTTTCCATTTCTCCATGTGTTCACTTTATAATATATATTATATATTAATAGTTGAAGTTAATAATAGTTAATTCCATTCCTGCCTCTAGCCAGGTGTTTCCCCATTCCCCAGCAAGTGTGAACTGTGGGAACACCAAGACCTGTACTTACTGATTTATGCAGTGGATGTAAATTGAGCCCATCCGTTGTGCACCAGTCACTGGCTGTGAAGCAGAATGGAGTATAACAGAATGTCTGTTCCTTCATAGACCTTTGCTGGGTGAAACAGACAACATAGCAAATGAGCATCGTCCTGAAAAATCACTTGGCAGGGCTGTGCCTGAGGCTTAACTTCATTTGGAAGCTCACTGACTCAGTTGCTTTATCCCTATAACACCATGCCATCAGTATTTCTCTTGGTATTTGCTGGTCATGGGCTGCTCCTTCTAGGTTGTTCTATGCTGAAATCTGTATCTGTCAGTGGCACTATTGTCCCCGTGTCTCTCTTCAAATGGGGACTGTATGGAGTTAGTGCCTTTCTTAGAGTACACAACCTCTTCTGAGCCTTCCCTGTTAGGGCTCCAGCTTTCTTAAAGCCCTGGGATCATGACATAGACTGGATTCATCCCCAGATGCTGACCGTTTTTATTTGCACGGCACTGCATCTGTTGTTGCTGCCCTCTGCAGCATCCCTTATCCTGTCTTTACAGTTTCTGTCAGCTCAGTCTCCATTGCCGTCTTACTGTGGCCAACCCTGTGCTCGACTGTCTTCATTTTCAGTCTGTGGACAGCCATTCGGTTCTCTTAAGTGTTCTTCCTGCTTCCATTCCTGCTGCGTATAGCCCCCGTAGAGTGTTGTAGCCTGGGTTCCTATTATCCACACTCGGGTGCTTACGGCCTGCCTTCTACTTTACTGTGGCTCACTCACTGCGTTCTAGTGCTCCATATTCATTCCTTGGCTTACTCACGTGCTCTACTATACCATATTCATTCCTTCTTGGAGTTTTTTATTTTCATTACATGAATGGTATTCTTGGATCCTCACACAAGCAAAATCAAGCTTGGAATCTGTCTTAGGTGAAGTGTGGTTTCCTTGGAGACTCTTCTGTTCCGAGTATTCTCTCTCCCAGTCACACTCGATCCCACTGCTGCTGTGTTCCCAGACTTTGACACCATTTTCACCTTCTTATGTCCATGCCCATTGTCTGCACCACAGTGTAAACTCCAGGAGGGGATCTGTGACCTCTTTCTCTACTGGTAATTGTGAGGGCTGCACACATAATACATGTTCAAATCTTCAATAAATTCTTGGTGGTTGAGAACAGCGAGACTGGGGAATTGTAATAAAGGAAGGAGAGGTAGAAGTGTGTCGTGAGGGACTCCCTGCTGTAACTAAATCACATGAGAGTGGGGCGGGTCCTCCAGACGGTGCCAGCAGAGTGGAAGTGTGTCCAGTGACAAATCAGCCCTCCTGGCTTCTGCGGCTTTTGACTGTGTCCTTATTGCCATCCTCATTATTTAAGTTATTATCTTACTGTGTAACAGGTATAGTAGTCAATGTATTGTTCCTTTGCTTAACTGAGTGAGCTGTTTTCTAAAATACTGAATAGAATCTGTTCTATCATATATTAATGAAAAGCTAGCAGGCGCTGGGGATGGTGTGGGCATACACTAAGGACATTGAACATGCACTTTTTCTTTTTAATTAAGAAAGAACCAGAGTGTTATGTGAAAATGAGCCAAAAGGCTTTCTGTTCGTTCCCCACAGAAAAAGATACAGGTCTGTGTGGTGGTAAGTGTTGAGGATAGAATTTAGTTGTTCTTTACGGAGAGACACTAGATGGTCACTAGAGGGAGCAGCAAAATCAAACAAAGCAAGGCCTGGTCCTCCTTCCGTGGTGAGCTGGCAGGTGTGCCCTGGTGAGAACTCACATCCTAGGAGGAAGGATGCATTTGAGGGAGTTAGGGGAAACGAGGTTGAGACTGTGACTGAAAAAAGAGCTGAATTTAAAAACAAGCAAAGATACTTTGTTTTTCACACTAAAATGTTAAAACCTACATTTTTAAACTATTGGTTAAACGTTTATTTGATTTTCTCTTGAAATCGTTTCTCTTAATTTCATATTCTCCTTTATGTCTAGTTTGTTATGAATCAATTTGGTACTTTGCAGTTATATTTTCAGATATTTTTCTTAGAAAAATGGAATATTATGTCCACATAAACCCTCCAAGCATATTCAGAGTAGTTTTGTTTGTAATAAAAAGGTGGAAAGGACATAATGCTGTCCCGTGAGCAGATGGCTAAACAAACTGCAGCATATTCAAGGTCTAGACTGTGCTTGTCATTGACGTTCCCGAAGTTGTCACAGGAGAACCTCGAACCAAGTGTGAGGAACTAGCCAGAAGCCAGTTCTCAAACATGGAACACTATTCTTTATCCCAATTACATCAAATTTGCAACCCCAGCAGATATAATAGGGGACCTAGTATATCTTCACCATTGCCTAAACTTTCTTTTTTTCTTGTAGCTTTCTACCAAATCCTTCCCACCTTGCATGCGTCAATTGCACAAGGCTTTGAGGGAAAATCACCATCTTCGTCATGGAGGCCGGATGCAGTATGGCCTATTCTTGAAGGGCATTGGCCTAACTTTGGAACAAGCACTGCAGTTCTGGAAGCAAGAGTTTATCAGAGGAAAGATGGATCCAGACAAGGTAACACTGAAAATATAGAGCAATAGCAAAAGTCTGTTTTTAAAGTACGCACTGAAACAGCTGAAAAGCATAAAAGATGCACATGTCTTAGTTTATGTAAAAAGAAATTCACATGTTATTCTAGCAAATGCCAAACAAAAGCTTGGGAAAGGTATCTTCTTAAGTAAGCATGTCATCAGTGGACTGAACTTGCTTCCCGAGTTATGTTTCTAGAAGGATGTATATATACAACATAGCACACACACACACACACACTACCATTAGGTCAAGGCAGTTAAAATATTCTTTCAGCCTGTGTTCAGTTCCTGGAAGCTTCTCAATAGCAGTCACTATGAACCCTTGGAGCTGCTTTTAATCCATCTGTAGCATCATGTTCTTAGGCCCATTTCTCAGTTCTTCTTTCCTACTAATCTCAGATGATAAGATTTTTGTCTCCAAATGTGGTTTTTGTCTCTTTTACATCATGCACTATATAAGGAAAAAAAGTTTGTGTTGTTTATTTCTTAATTTGTTTCTTTTGGAAAAGAGGTTAATAGGAAATGAAGAGTGTTCATATAAGTAAATATCATGTTATCTCATATTAGCTTTCCAAGGCTGCTGTAACAAAATTCCAAGTGGCTTAAGCAACAGATACTTAGTTTCTTGTGGTTCTGGAATCTGGAAATCCCAATCAGGGTTTTGGCAGATGTTGCTTCTTCTGAGGCCTGACCCATGCCTTGAGGTTTGGCCTATTCATGCAGTCTTTTCTCTGTGTGAGTACCACTGCCACCCCCGCTGCTGCAAGGACTCCAGTTGCACTGTGTCAACTACACACGTAGCATCTTACTGCACCTTGCTTCCCCTTCTTAAAGACACTCTTGGAATACAGTCGCACTTGGGATTAAAGCTTCAAAATAGGAATTTTAGGGTAGCATTCCTCAGTATATAACATGTCTCTCGTTTATACTTTATTTAAGAATCTGACTATGTGTTTGTGTGTGTGTGGAGGGGGATGGGTGTGTGTGCATGCGCCAGAGGTTGAGGTCATGTGTCCCCTCTGTTGCTTCCACATTAGTTTTGAAACAAGGTCTTTCGCTGAACCTAGGGCTTGCCATGTCAGCTTGACTGGCTAGCCAGTGAGTTGGGATCTTCCTGTGTCCCTCCCTGTAGCACTGAGTTTACAGACACACACCACCGTGCCCAGCTTTTATGTGGTCTCCATGCTGTGCATTGAACGTGATCACTGATCATCTCGCTAGCCCCTAGACTTTTTTAATATTGTGAAAAGTTCTTATCCATCTTGCAGACTTGTTTTAAAAACTGCCTTCCTGAGAACTGCCTAGGGACTTTTAAATATATGACTCAATAAAACTTTCTTTGAACAGTTTAGAATATTTTTTATACTCCTATTATGTTTGTTTTCTTTTAAAGTATTCTAACTATGGAAAGTATGAAAGCTGCAGAAAAATTTACTTGTTTTCCTTCTCCCATTAAGAAATATTTAGTGTTTAGGCACTCTTTATAGTTCAGGTAGCTAACTACTGCTCTACCCCACCCCACTATAAAACTTTTATGGTTTTCCGTGTTATTAACTAATCTTTGAAAGGTGATTTGAATTTGTTGCATAATATTGTAGCATTTAAAAATGATATAATTTCAGGTTTTAGACATTGGGTTGTCTGTGTGTGCCATGCATGTGTACACGTGTTTTATTCATGTGGAGGCCCAAGGTTGATGTTGGTGTCTTTATTATGCTCCACCTTCCTTTATGAGACAGGTTTTCTCATGAACCTAGAGCTGGCTTTTTCAGTTTGTCTGGGCAGAGAGACTCTGTCCCCTACCACTCTAACACTGGGATTGCAGGCATTCACTAACTATACCCAACTTAAAAATATAGTGTGTATGTGATTTGTGTGTGTGTGGTGTGTGTGTGGGGTGTGTATGTGTGTGTGTGTATGCTGTGTGTGTGTATGTATGCTGTGTGTATGTGTATGGGTTGTGTGCTATGTGGTGTGTGGTATGTGTGGTGTGTATATGTGTATCTGTGTGTGCTCGTGTGCATGTGGGTTGTGTGCTATGTGGTGTGTGGTATGTGTGGTGTGTATATGTGTATCTGTGTGTGCACGTGTGCATGTGGGTTGTGTGCTATGGTGTGTGTGGTATGTGTCATAGCACACATGTGGAAGTGAGAAAACAACTGTGATCAACCTGAGATTGTGAGGCTGTGGGACAGTGCCCTGTACCTGCTGAGACATGCTGACCAGACTGCTTAGTGAACAAAGGAAGGGCAAGTGTTTTATTGATTTCTTACGGTGGGTTAATCTGGTACTTTCCCCTGGCCATGGACACAATTTCAAAAGGATTTTGCCTCCTTGTGAACCAGCATCCTGACTCTGAGGTTTGCATTCTTTTGTGGTTCGCATAATCCAGACATACCAAACCCTGCTCTTGACACTGTAACCTTGTGAAAATGTTCTTACACTGTGGCTTGACCCAACTCTTACCACAGGGCTGAAGGGCTTCCAGTGGTTGAGCTTCTGTCCTCTACATGTAAAGCTTTTAGAGGTACCAGGGACCGGTCTCAGAGTTAGTTTGCCTTTTGGTCACCCTGTCTGGTATTTGAGAAGGTCCATGTAGCAGCAGCAGCAGCAGCACTGTAAAGTTTATTTTGAACCCATTTGTTTAGTGTTTTTCTTACGAGATTTTTCTTCGCACAATTTAAAATTCAGTGTAAAAAGAAATTAGTGGATAATTTTTAATTTTCGCTATAAGAAGATGAGAGTTTATATTCTCATTAGCTTATTGATTATAGCAAATGTACTATTTTGACTAAGATTGTATTGCACTTAGGTTCTGTTGCTATACAATCTGCACTTGTAAACAAATGGTCATGTTTTTCTCAGTGTTCTCTTTTCTTACATATATGAAGTATAATCAACTATGGTATGTTAAATTGTGATACTCTTTTCAATCTAACAGAGCTTTTTGTTAGTCTGAAGAGGTGCAGAAAGGGTTGGCTTACAGTGCTCTCCCAGTACTTTGTTGGATGGATATGGAGAATGTTCTAACAGAAACTTTAATGAGTGTTGTGCTGGCTAGTTTTATGTCAGTTTGAAACAAGCTGGGGTCATCTGAAGGGAGGGAACCTCAATTGAGAAATGCCTCTGTTAGAGGAGGTCCAATCCAGAAAACGAGCCATCTCGTTTTCCTCATCTCGAACATCCTATCTGTTTCTCAAAACCAGGCGATAGTGTAACTGGGCAGCATGTTTGGGGGCTGAGTATGCGCAAACTCCAGGCTGCTGCACACCACCCTCTTGGCCCTGCTCAGCAGTGACATGTCCCCGTCCTCTGTAGCCTTCTCTCACACCTGCCACCACCATTGCACACTGCTCTATTCCTCCACCTTTCCCACCTCTCCAATGCATACTTGTCTGTCGTATTGACATTGCGTGCTGCAATGTGTCACACACACACACAATATATATATATTTATATATCCCAAACAACTTTACATGCAAATATTCATTGCATGAGGCTTTGGTCTGGTTCAAATTTTCTGGTTTCTGAAGCACCATAAATATTGAACCATTGCCTAGACTCTGCTCGTATATTCTGTTGTTGCCCATAGTCAGGGTGATGTTGCAACTAGGCAGGGCATCAGGGGCAAGTTCCATGCAAATTCCAGGCTGCTGCAGCTCCTGGCTCCCACACACCTCCCTGCTCTTGATGTCAGCCACCCTGAGGCTTGTCCGATTTGACCTTTGTGCTTGTAGCCTATGGGCTGCACCACTGTCCTGTGCTCTCCCTCTCTCAGCAAGACAGGTAGAGCAGGCTGCAGCCACAGTGGTTCCAAGTGAGCCTAGGACAGGCACTATTCAGTAATAACTTATTTCTGCAGAAGCTCCAGGCTGCTGCACACCACCCTGTCCTTGGTGCCAGGTGTTGGGTACAACTGTTGTGCTTGTTGACTGTGGGCAGTGAGTGCTGCAGGTTCCATGCTCGGAGCAGATGCCAGGCCTAAGGCTGGCTCTATTCAGTATTGACCTGTTTCTACAGGGGCTCTAGGCCATCTTCCTATTGTTGGTACTGGCCACCTAAGGGCTCCTCAGACATGACCTTTGTGATTGCAGCCTATTGGTTGAGACATGGCATAGATATATAGATATGGAATCTATAGGAAGGCATAGATTCATCATTCTCCGCCGTACATGGCTCTATGCTGCCATCTTTCTTTGCAGTTTCATGAGTCCACTTTTTAAAGCATCTTCCCATAAGACTTGCCTTTTTAAAAAGTTGTTCCAGAGCTATTTGAGGCTCTACAGATGCCTTTTCCTTATCTGCATCACCCTCAGGAGCCTCCATGGGTCTCTCAAACTCCTTGGAGCTCCGAGGTGCCTGCTGTTGGCTGTCACCAATTTTTCCTCCCTTTTTCTCAAACTTGTATTTAAAGTGTGGAAAAAAAAATCCCTGAAATGTTTGTTTACTTGGAACTTGGTTATTAAATCGCTCAGTCACTAGAATTAAAGTGAACTGTGTAATTATAAAGAATTCACGGCACAGTACCCTTTCATCCAGATTGCTTATATTGGTGGGCCTGTCAGTTGCCTTCTGTTTCAGCCAGACATTAAGCACAACATAGCACATTTAATGGCTGCAATTTTTGGTCCTTGCACGCCGTATTCAGGGTCAACTACATTCTGTTGTAACTGAGTCAAGGGACATTTAGAACTATTTAAAAAGCTTATCTTTTGTCCCAAAATTTAGCAGGCAGTGACATAGGTTAGACTTGAGTTGTTCAACTTATTACCAAAGAAGAAAATATTTTTACTCATGAGGTGTGACTATACATATCGAGATCTGGGAACAGGGCCTATAGTTTGTGTCTTCAAACCTTCCACATGAAGCTGATGTTCACTAAAGATTGAGAAAAATTGTTTTGTGACGACCCTTAAAAAATTCAAGTTCCTAACTGGCTTATCTGTACCGCCTGCCTGTACTACGCTACTACGGTACTACTGCATTGTGGTGCCTGCACTACATGACCATTCACAAGTTGGGCAAGGGCCTGGAGACTGAAACACACAGAGACATACAGACAGAGACAAGGGTCATCCCTGAAACAGGAATGTGCAAGAATGCCCCCTTTATTATGTACCAGAGCTGCTTATATAAGGATCCTTAATTGATAGCCACGCCCCAGCCAGACCCACCAGAACCACTCCCCTGCCATCAGGAACTCCCAAGGGTCTCCTGCTCAGAGCAGCTGCAAGCATAACACATTGTTTACAAGATATTCAGGATCTGGGGGTTCACAGCTCCCAACACTAATCCAACAAATAGACACTGCACGTCTTCAGCTCTTCCTTGTTCTTCCATCTTCCTGTGTAGGCAATTTAGGCTTAGTGATCCATTCTTTGTCAATAATCCATGCATATATTTAAAGGCCCGCTACATGCCAGGGCCTAGAAATGCTAAATGAATATGTACAGCAGAGTGTCTCAGCTAATGTACTGCTAATGAATCTCCAATATACTCCAGTATTGATCCCATGAACCTTCGGGGAAGCTAGGCCAGACCTGAGTACTCATAGCTCGTTCCCTTTGATTGTAAATAGTGCTTTCTTTTTCCTCTAGAATATTTCCTAAGCATCATTTTATATGTGCTAAGTGACATGAAAGGGGTTGAGAAGTACCGTCAGAGAATGCAGGCTTGGGCGAGAGCATATTTTTTCTGCTCTATACAAGTTATATAACTATATGAGGGTTCTCTAGTGGGAAAGAACAGATAGAACGAATAGGTATTAAAAGGGAATATGTCAGATTGGCTTGTACAGTACTGTCTGGGTAATCCCAACAGTGGCTGTCTCATTCTGGAGAGGCTGATAACCTAGTAGTTGTTAGATCCCAAGGCTTTATGCTTCAGAAGCCCTAATCTGGTGCTGAGGGCCTAGAGGATTCCCAGAGAACCTTTGGTTTTCAGTCCACATTGGGAGACTAAAAATCAGGGTTCTCATACTAGCAAAAGAATACCACAGCCGTAGCAACAACAGCAACAAGGTAGATGAACTTGCTAGCCAGAGTCAAAGTAAGTGGATATTAAAAGCTTTCTTTTTCTTAGACTTCCTTTTATCTGTATTGCTATTACAAGATGCCACCCACATTTAGGTTGGGTCTTCCAGCTTTGAATAACTTGACCAAGACAGTTCCTCACAGTCTAACACTTTGCTGCCTGTTTCCCTCTTTCTTACTCCCTTCAGTTTTGCAGCAGCCGAACACTGAGGTCCTTGTATAGCATGTGCATTAAGTTAGCTGCTGCTGAGTGTCTGTGGTCTGTTCAGACCCCTTGTTGGATGTGAGGAAGACAGCCTCAGTTCCTGTCCCTGAGATCATCGTGTGGGAGGGGGAGGTGTTCGCAAAGGAATTAACCAATGTTTTAAAAAAGGCTAAGTGCAGAGTTGCCATTTGACCATTTACTGATGCCTGTATTTGGCAGGCAGTATGGTTGTTAGTGTGTATTTGATTGTCTCATCCTTAAAACAGTCCTCAAGAGAAATGTGACTGAAATGTATTTTCCTAATTCCATAAGGTTGTCTTCAACAGTGTCTTATGGCCTTAGAACAGAGAAGACAAAGTGAGCACATTCGGGTTTAGAGAAGCAAAGCAGGGTGATTCTGACTCAGTTCAAACTCAGGCTGTCACTCCGGGAAAACATGAAGAGCGCAGTCAGTTTTAGGCAGGAACATGGCACGCCGCTAAACCTGGCTAGGTGGTGTTCTAAATGCTGTGTATTTCCTAGTCTCTGGAAAGTTGACTGTGCTGTGAAAACCGTCAAACGCGACACCACTTTGAATAGACCAGAATGTCAGTGAATGACGACTCATGGCCTAATCTCAACTTCTACTTTGTTGAGACCTAGACCTACCTGGCAAGCCAGCAGCAGCACACTTGTATGGGTAGGCTTGACTAGATTGGGGTGAGATGACGCCTTCACTGCCTTCCCCCACCATAGGTCGCACCAGTCCCTGGGGATCCTGCATTGTATAAAAGGAAGATGAGTTGATCATAAGCATTCCACACTCTCTGCTTCTTGGCTGTGGATGTGCTGTGACAGCTGTCTCAAGTTCCGCTGCTTGACTCCCTACCATGGGAGACTGTAACCTCAAACCGCATCGGAATAAACCTGTTCTCTTTAGTTGCCTTTGATGGTGCAGTTTACTGGAGCAGGACAAGAAACTAAAACTCAGGCAGTGATTATCCGCTAAGGGTTAAAGAGAAGTAATAGTGTGCATGAAGTAAGTGTACATATTTGCTCCTGTGACCTAAAGTGGTACTTGTCATGTCGAAGTCTTGATCGCTGCCCTGCTCTGCAATCTTTCACACATTCACCTTAAAAGACCTAGAAACCTAACTTGTTGAAAACCCTCACATAGTTGATTGGCTGCTTACATTTTAGTTTTTCTTTAGAAGAAAATTTCATTTTATTTGAATGTTCATGGTGGTGATATAAGGAAGTAATTTGAATGGAATAGATAAAAGTTCTGCAAAGTAACCCAAGCCACTGTAGTTGGACCTCAGTCTTTAAAGGTACTCTTAGGAGTTACAAGTTGCCTGGATTGCATTCTTACGTTTTTTCATTCTCTTCTACTCTAGTGTTGCGATCAGGCCTAGGGTCTCGTACATGTTGGGCAGTCACTTTGCTTCTGAGCAGTATGCCCAGCCCTTCTGTTTTAGAATATAATAGAGATGTGTATGTAGGAAAGGTTTGCTCCATCTCTTCTGTGTTACTTAGAACTGATTCTGCATAGCCTGATATGAGAATATTAAACTCACTTCAGCAGCTTGGGCTTGTTTTAGGAACAATCAAGAAACTTGCCAGTCACATAGAATTAAACAAGGTACCAAGTGTTAGTATCTTTCTCCTAACACTGTTCCATTGAATACTAGGTCTGGTAAAGCCACTAACTTTCGTTTCCTCTGGCAAATAATTTACAATTCCTTTTTTTTTCTTCCTTTCATTGAAAATATTTTTTGTCACAAATATATCCTGATTACTGTTTCCCCTCCCTCTGCTCCTTCCAGTTCTTCCCCACCCTCTTCCCTTCTGGATCCACCCCCTTTCTGTCTCTCATTAGAAAACAAGCAGGCTTCTAAAGGTTAATTAAAACAGAACAGAACAGAGCAGAATAGAATAAGACAAAAGAAAAAAAAAACTATCACATTGGAATAGGACAAAACTGAAAAATAGAAGAGCTGAAGAAAAGGCACAAGAAACAGAGATACAGAGATGCACTCCTTCGCATACTTAGGAGTTCATAGAAACACCAAACTAGAAGCCATAATATATACTGGAAGGACATATAGGGGAAAAAAGAAAAAAGATAGATAAACTAACAATTAAAAATGAGATAAAAGTAAAACAAAACAAAACAAAAAAAGCCCAGATGTGGTCTTATAAGGAACCTCCAAAGATTCTATTGAGTTCACTTTCTGCTGGCCTCTACTGCTGGGCACGCAGCCTACCCTTAGGAGTAGTTTGTTTCCCCAGCTCTCTTGGAGAAACTAAATTTTCCCAATTGGAAATACCTTCTAGGTTAGGGATTGGGGCATATGTTCATTTCTCCATTCAGGTGTAGGACTCCATCTACTGCAGACCCATGCGGGTCCTGTGCGTGAAGCAGCAATCTCTGTGAATTCATATGTGCATTGATCCTGTTGATTTAGAAAGGCCTGTCTTCTCGGTGTCCTCCTTCTTCTCTGGCTCTTACATTCCTTCTGTCTCTTCTGACCTCTGAGGGGAGGGGTTTGATGGAGACATCACTTTTAGAATTGAGTGTTCCAAGGACCCTCACTCTCTGCATATTGTCTGGCTGTGGGTCTCTGCATTTGCTTCTATCTGCCATAGCAGGAAGCTTCTCTGGTGATGACTGAACAAGGCCCTGATCTATGTGTTTAGCAGAATGTCATTAGGAGTCATTTTACAGCAATGTTCTCCAAGTAAACATTAGTATTTGGTTTTATTTTAGGTCTCTGGGCTATCTGGTTTCAGGTTCTTAGCCACCCAAGCAGTGTTGGACGTGGGTTCCATCTTGGGGAGTGGGCCTTAAGTTAAATCAATCATTGGTTAGTTAGTCCTACAAGCTGTGTACCTTATTGCCCTAGCATATCTAGCAGACAGGACAGCATTATAGGTCAGAGGGTTTGTGACTGGCTCGGTAGCATGCAGAGTACCTCCCTGTACCACAGACACTAGTACATAGGGGTGAAGGCTCTGAGTAGGCACCAGTTTGACTTTCCCATTCTCAGTGAGTTGTGTAGGTGTTGTTTTCAGTAACAGGGCATTGTTGTCCATTTGTGGAGAGTAACCAGTAGTCTTGACAACAGCCTGGGTTGTTTGGGGGTCCCAAAGGGACCTCTTTTGGCCAACATCTCAATTAGATATAAACCATTCCTGATACTGGAACCTTTATTTGTGACAAGAAATATCCAATTTGGGCTCTATCTTCCTTATAATTTGACAATTTCATTCAAATTGCCTTCTTACACACACACACACACACACACACTCACTCACACACACACACACTCACACACACACACTCACACACACACACTCACACACACACACTCACACACTCACACACACACACTCACACACACACACACTCACTCACACACTCACACACACACACTCACACACACACACTCACACACACACACTCACACACACACACACTCACACACACACACACACACACACACACACACACACACACACACACGAGCTTCTACTACATTCGGTTTCCGTACTACTCAAGCAGCCCTTCATTTTAGCGCTCTCTCTCTCCTTGTGTTTCCTCCCTTGTCCCCTCTACCCACTTGATCCTCCTATTCCAGTTCCCCCATCCCTCATCCATAATTATCTATTCTGTCTCCCCTCCTCAATGCCTTAAAAAAATCAAACAAAAACCAGGTACCTTTAACTTATTTATTTTATTCATACATTCTGGGGGTTTAATTCATTACCTTATGCATGCTAGGCAAGCCCTTTACAACTGAGCTATGATGCACCCTAACCCAAGATTCCAACTTCAGTCATTTATTCATGCCAGTGGTACCCTGGGTTAGACTGATGAGGAAATGGAACTGCAGCTAACTCTTAAGTGGAAGTCAGTCTTGCTAATGTACCTGATGCTCTTAGGAAAAGATGGTGGTGAATATATAGCTTCTTAAAAAAAATCTGTTTAAGATTTCGTGGAGTATTTCTTTTTATTACTTTTATATATTTATTAAAAATCACCATCATATATGTATATATAAATATATACACATAAACATATTACTGTTACATAAAGACATTTCAAAAAGTTATTTACTGTAAGTTGAGTATATTCTCTTTGTAACTTTATCCTTCCCATTTTCACCCTCCTCCCTCCTATTAGCCCCCCGTGTTTTCCTAGTTTTGTGTTCATGTAATATATGCAAACATAATTTGTCTTTATATAAAATCTACGATTTTCTCAAATTTGCATCTGTTTCTTGAAAATTACATAAATTTATCCATTAGTTGAAAGCCAGGTAGACTGGGATCCATAAGACCAGATGGGGAGGGGTGTGGAGGAAGCGGGAGGGAGAAAATGGGAGGGAGGGAGAGAATATGAATCCGAATGTGAATATGCAGAGAATATGGAATACAAAGTCCTTACTATTTCATTATAACTCTTGAATTACCTTTCAGTTAATTATAAGCTCTTTAAGAGGCACAGACATTTTGATTTTATATTCAAGTAACATTTATTGAGTACTCAGATGTTTTTCATAGTTTAACAAACACAAGTCTTTTGAATAGGGCAGTGCGGCTTGATTTGGATGGCAGCATAGTGTAGTTGGGGGAATGTGAACTTTGGAATCAAATGAGAGCTCAGATTCATCTGCTCATTATAATCTGTGTGCCTTTATATAAGTCTGCTCTCAGCTTCAGTTTCTCTTGCCTTGGGTAAGGATAATGGTGGAATTTATATGGTGATTGTATATGATAATATTCTTCCTATACCACCTATTAACAGTGTGTGTTATTTAGCAGAGAATCTAAATTGCTTGCCCCTAAGTTCCCATTTAATGTGGAGTAGAATGTGGTGATAACAGCATGAGAGCAAGCTCAAGAACGAAATAGTATGTTCACCCAGGGGACTCAGGGCTTCCTGGGGAAGTTAGTATTTGAATTGAGTCCTGAATGATGGTAGTTGTGAGCATTAGAATTGGGTGACAGTGTTTCCTGAACCGTGGTATGTTTCTATTATAAAGGCTGTTGGTAACATCACAAAGGATCTTGTAAATTGTGTTTTGGCTAAAGACATAAAATCATTACTCAAGTGGATGATTCTTCTGTTCAATCTTTGCAGAAGCTGGATGTTATTAAATCTCAGTGAAAGCATTCCTGCTGGGTGCTAAGAAATTCCATGTGGGCTTCTTTGCTTTGCAGTCATCTGTAATGGGGGATGGAAAGTAATTCTTTGAGACAGTGAGCTTCTTCTTAAAGCATCAAATGCCCAAGGAAGGTTGGTGTTTTTCTTGTTGCAGCGAATTCATAGTCCTGACTTGGCTGTGTGTCAGTGTTCTTGTTTGCTTTTAGTCTACAAGTTGTACCTTTCTCAGAAGTGTATCTAAAGAGCTACTTAGATTATGGTCCCTTCTGAGGGGCTTTACAGAAGCCATCTTTTTCACTGGTAGCAAAGGTAGGTTTACTGAGTGATGATAAACTGAAGAGCTGGGTCAGCAGAGTTCCTAGGACACTTGATGGACAGATCCTAGATGATACAGATACGCTGGTGCTCAGTATCTCTGGGCAGAGCAGCACTGTTCTTGGATAGTTGAGGTTTCCGGGGCATGGTTCAGGTCTTGATATTCGTTATTTATGTTCTGAATCATATAAATGTAGTTCACAGATCATCTCAGGCTTCTAAACCTGAGCTCCTGGTCTGTGGTGCAGATCACCCGCTGTGTTTTTTCCAAGTTTATCTCAGGGAATGGCAACTCCATTGTTTTGATGGGTTCATACTTCAACCTTGAAGTTTTCAGACCATGCCTTTCTTTTAGACCTGTGCAATCAGAAGTGTGAGTGATCTGACCTAACCTGAGACGTGTACCACTGCTCTTTTGATATGGAGCATTTCCCACTTGCTATTGGGAGGTGGTGAAGGCTTCGGACTTGTTAGCAGGAGGTCTTCAGGCCCTGGAGGAGGATAGTGGGAAGCTGCCCATTCCTCCTCTTGGTAGCATTGCTCCTTCAGTGCACTGAAGCCCCAGGAGCAGGATGCATTGGTGAGTGCATCACTGACTGGAGCATTCAGACTCTGAACCAAAAGAAGCCTCGCTGTTGGCTGATAATCTCAGGTATTTGCTGTGGCAATGAAAAGCTGACCAGCACAATTACTGTTCCTTCAGTCCCTACAGCCACAGTGCTAGCCTACCCTGTCACTGTCCTCCAGACCATGGTGATAGCTTCATGGCTGAATTGTGGCCTCCTGTCCCAGGGGACTTTATCGGTGTCAGCAGAAGCAGAGAAGTAGAAAGGCTACCACAGGCTGCTCATTTTCCTAACAGGAAGTTTATAATTTCTACAAGTCCTGGCACTCCACCTTTAATAACGTTCTCCCCAACATCCTGCCCCAAATTTTGAGGGAGGTAATTATTTCCATGATGCATAATCCATCGATAATGCTATCAGAGCATTCCATTAGCGCAGCTGATTTGAGTAGAGCGGCTTCTGGTTGGAATTTGTCTTATATATCCTAGATACATTACTAATGCCAAAATAATGAGAATATAATGAAATGCACTCACTACCAAATAACTGATCATAATTCCATAGTTTTAATGATTTATAGGACACTTCAGAATTGGGAAGTGCTTCAGGCTTATCACTAGGAACGTCGGTTATCATTGCGCAGGGAAGGATTACTGGTTATAGAGACTTCAAGTCGAGTTAGTATCCAAAAAAAAAGCCTTTGTCTTCAAAACAAAAAAGATACAGTTTGTTAAACATATCTAGTTACTTTTCCCTCAGAAATTTGTGACAAAAATCTCACGCATATTCAGATAATGGATTTGTTTTAGAGTAGTGATGTCTGACAGATTGGCTTTATTTAACACTTGTTCAAAGTAAAGTTCAGCCATTGAGTTCTGCAAACATTTTATTTTATGTTAACTTTTAAATTTTATGTTTATTTCCTGACCATGTAGACATGAGGCTCTGATTTAGTGACAAGTATAATATACTAATGCGAATGTCTTTGGGATATAATTATGTAGATTTAAAGGAGTGAGTAGTTTTAATTATGCCCTTTAGCTAGTGAGCTTGCATATTAAATCCATCCATGTCTTTATGTTTTCCTCTGCAACTTTGCTTTTCTCAGTCCCCAACTTGCTAATCAACTCACAGGTATAACCCAGAGTTATATAAGTTAAGCCAAAGGCTGTCAAAGAATCTGTTAAATTACTAGCTCAAAACATATCTAAGTTTAGGTTTGGAAAAGAAAATGGCTCCTGGGGCTACAGTGTTCTTGGCCAGACTTAAGAGGAGGGAACTTGCAGTGTGGTGTTTACCTTGCTCCCAAGTAAGAAACATCCCTTGATTGTAATATGTTGAAGCCAGATGATACATTCCTTCCCTCAAGTTATTTTATTAAAGTTGGGGAATTTGAAATAAAATAATGGTATTTCAGAATTATAATTTTTATTTTTGATTTTTTTCTACCTCTTTACTGTTTTGACTTTGTTTTCTCTCACATGGACTCTCAGAAACTATGAAATGATTTGTCCATGTTAGGAGAAAATTAGGAAACTACCTAGATTTCCTTGATGAGGGTTTGCTTTTGTGAGAAACTAGATTAGGCAGAAATCCTCAGTAAAGTTTAAATAAAAAAAAAATACAAAAAAAAGCCTCTCATACTATTTTCCATTTGAAACAGGGTTTCACCTAGGACGTACGAGCTTTGAATTCACCTTTCTTACTAAGAATGACCTTGAACTCTTGGTCCATAGGCTGCAGTCTCTCAGTGTCTGGCTACTGTGAAAATACAGGATTTAAACTTGAGTCGGTGGGCTTTCTTTAGAGGCCAAATAGTATCTATTTCAGCTTCTGTTGCAACCACTCTGCCTCAGTAGCAGGAAGCCAACCACAGGGGGCCTGTGTGATTGCACATGACTTTGTCACCCATAAGCCAGGTGCCCAGCTGGATTTAGCTTATGTGCTGGTTGTGGTTTGCCAACTCCTAATTTAGAACGTGGATTTCTAACTTTTTTTCTTTTCAGACTGACCTTCATCTTGTACACATATGTTGTAGCTGCTTTTAGTCAATGGTCATTATAATAGCTTGTGAGATAGGGTGACAATGTTTCTTTAAATTTTAACATGAAATATTACAAGCAAATGTATATGCAAATTTCCACTTATCCATCATATGAAACGATTACCTATCCTTTTCTGACATGAAATTTATCCTTTAGTCTTTGGTTTTAGCTGATTGAAAAAACAAAACAAAGCAACAATACTAAAACTTGTTCCAAAGGGTGGTTGTGTGGTACTGTGTAGGTCAAAATTCTGTAAAGAAACAGGGCCAGTCACATACACACAAGTGCAGGGAGGATTGTGCGCAGAGGGAGGAAGTGACTGTGGAGAATTGTGTCATGTGATTATGGAGACTGAACACCACCAGATTCTGCTGTCTACCGACTAGAGAAAGCCAGTGGTGAAGTTCAGCCTTAGCCATAGGAAAAGTACAGTCCTAATCAGGACAACTACTGACAGAAGCAGGTCACTGTGCTCCAGGTAGGCTGTGAGGGAGAGTCTGTCTGTCTTTCTTATTCAGCTTAGGCTTCAACACATAGGACGCTGCCCATCACACTGGAGAGGGAAAGCCACTTTGCCCAGCCTGTCAGAACACCCAGACATGTGCAGAAATGCCAGGCACCCCACACTCCAGCTACAAACACACAGCATTAGCTGTCATGATTACACATGCGCATCAGCAGGCTTGCTACACTGCCCCCTTGTTTGTATTTTTAATCTGTTAGCTTCTTAACAAGCTCGTTCTGTAAATGTCTCATTGTCTGTCTTTGTGTCCCTCTGTGGTGTTGTGTTGTTCTGCTCCCCTTCTCATCTTCCCTCCGAGCAGCTGGTCCCGCCAGGCCCAGCTGTCCCATCAGGAGCCTTTCCTATGTGGCTCACTCTTACACTTACTCTCTGTCACCTGAGGGGCCATATTGGTGGCCGTAGCCTGCCTTCACCTTTGCTGTCTCATTTGATGGTTTGGCAATAGCATGGTCTTCTCAAAGCAATTATGCTAATATTTTACTTCTAAGTTTATCAGCCAGAATTTGTCTGTAAAAAACCTTCCCCAGGCCATCCTGAAGATTGATTTCCCCTGAGGTAGAATTCACAAGGAACAGAGGAGTTTTAAATCTCACTTATAGATTGGGTTGGGAGCTGAAAAAGTTAGGTTAATTGCCTAAAGTTGTGGGCCTCCTGACTGGTCTAGCAGAACCAAGCCCAGATAGCCACACTAGTGCTCAATAACAACTCAGTCTACATTGCTCTGTAAGCTCAGTGAGAATACCATAGTTTTCATTGGCCCTCTTCCACTATTCTTTTTTTTGGGTAAGTAAAAAGGGAGTAGATAATTTTATTTAATAAATTGGAAATAATTTTGGAGGACGAGTGAGTACTTATGCTTAAATTTGGCTCTGTCAGACCGTAGCTGTCAGCTGACCTTGGACAGATTGCTTAATCTTATCATACTCCAGTTTCCTCATCTATGACATGAAGATCCTAATAGTATCTGTCCAAATGACTTGATGTAAGCATTAAATGAAATTAACACAAAAAAGAAAATTGCTTAGACCTGTACTTTGCACACAGTAGATATTCAATATCATCTTGTTTTCTGTAGACAAACTGTCCCATAGTTGTGCTTTTAATTCTATGAGCCATCCACGCCAAGCATTAGAAATATTGCAGTAATTGTTAGGAAAGCGATATGGCACTGTTTACTGCTACAGAGGGTGATGGTTGGTCAGCCATGAACTGGCAGCGTGAAGACTGAAGAGGTAGCACCGACCTAAAGCATGAAAGCAGCAGAGACTGCATTTTGCTAACCTGTGATTACAGACACGTGTCTTCAGGTTCTAGTTACACCTGTGGGATTATCTAGTAAGCTTATGGATGGTGTTTGAAAAGATGTATGGAAACTGCTTTGCACTCACGATTTTCTTTTGTTTAAGTCTTATCAGAGAGGTTTGTTGGTTCTGTTTTTGGTTTTCTCATTTGTTGAATCTGAACACTTCCTACTCTGACAATTTTAAAAGCTGTCAAGTGAACTTCTGTCTGTTCAGCTGGACATGAATTACTTTATTCTGCACTAGGTGCAAAAGCCAAATGCTTTCTGCCCTGTTTTTCATTTCTTACTTGTTAGAGTACAGATGGTGGTGCTCCATTTAAATCGTACTTCTCATCTTTATGTGTTTTGTCTGCGAGGAACTTTTGGAATGTATTTAGCGGACGCTTGTAGTCAGGGTGGTTTCCAGGGCTTTATGAAGCAAAGACTCTGCTCTCCAGATGAGCTTCGGGGAAGAAAGCTGCAGCTGCCATTCTGCGTTGTTTCTGCACTGCTCTGTCGGAAGCTGAGGACGAAGGGTGCATGAACATTTAGTCTGATCGCTGGAATTTTCCTATTTGTTCCATTGCATTTCTTTTTTATTTTCTTCTATTCAATATATCCATTGATTTTTTTTTTATATCCCTCACCCCCAACTCCCCTTTGCCCCCATATCCTAGTCCTCTTCTCGTTTGTTTCTGTTCAGAAAGAAGCAGACCTCCCATGGGTATATGGGGATCAACAAAGCATGGCCTATTAAGTTGCAAGTTGCGGTGAGACCAAGTCATCCTGCCCCCTCCCCGCCCCCATTCAAGCTGGGCAAGGCAATCCAGTATGCGGAATAGGTTACCAAAAGCCAGGCAAAGCATTAGGGACAGCCCCTACTCCCATTGCCAGGAGTCCCACAAATAGACCAAGCCACACAACTATCACATATTATAGTGGGCTTAGGTAGTCCATTCAGGGCTCCTATGAGCCAGGTTAGTGTTTCTGTGGGTTTTCTTGTGGTGTGCTTGACCCCTCTGGCTTCTGTAATTCTTTCTTCCTCTCTTGAGCAGAAGTCTCCGAGCTCTGCCCAGTGTTTGACTGTGGGTCTGCATCTGTTTCCGTCAGTTACGGATGGAAGCTTTCTGATGACAATTGGGGTAATTGTCGTCCTTTGCACTTCTTATCTTTTTCTCTGTACTGTGCTAGCAAAGCTCGTCACTGTATTTTTTTCTTGAGTTATCAAGTATGTTTTGTGCCTTCTTTGAAAGGGAACCTGCATTATAAATGATTTGTACCATGTATAACCTTTCTGAGAATTTGAAAGAGCTTTGTATTTGGCCATGAGAAGTGGAACACTTGCATTTATCACAGTTTCCTAGGTGCATAAGTAGGCAGCCAGGCAGCAGTGGTACCGTTTAGTGTGCTATGGTCCACATGGGGTAAGTGTGCGATTTGTCATTGTAAAGAGCAGCACAGGTTGTTCCTCAGTCTCCACCTTACTGTTGGTGTGAAACTGCCCGACCTGGACCAAGGAAGGGAGAAGCACCATGTGCAGTAGCTGTGGGTTTGTGCTAATGTTTTAGGGAAGAAAGTATTACTCACCTTAAACACATTTTCAGTGTTATTTCCTTATTACATGTCTTGGGCTTTCTGTATTCACAAACAAGCACCACTGTGGTATTAAAGATGGGACTGACTGAAGCTGTTCTAGTCGTACTTTTGTATTTCAGTAGGTTACCTTTTCGTCCAGGAAAGGCAAGTGTCTGTAGGATTCTGTTTCCTAGCTATTAAGGGGCAGTGAAATGAGAAGCCTGGATACAATGAAAAGGGCCGGACTACAGTCTTCAGGTGTATCTCTGTGCAGGTGCTTTGCAAAGACACACGTCCTTTCAACTCTGCCTTACCAGCGAAGCCTAAACGCTAGAAAGAACCCTGGGTCTAAAGCCACAGGGCACAGCCAGGCCAGCACCTTAAAAACTCTGAAACGTCTTCCCAGCAAATTAAAGAAATAACATCTTCCATGTGTGGGCAGCTCCAGAGTTAAGTCAGTTTTCTGGGAATGAAGTTCTTCCTGACATGTGGATGCTGTGCCCCTTTAGAAGGAGCCTTAGCAGCTCCACGGGTTCACAGTAAGTCACTGCGCGCACTTTGCTTCTTGGTGTGACTTTGCTTCACTGGGGTTTGTCCCGTGTTCTCATTCGGATATGACGGCTATCATCTCAGTTTTGGGCGGGTTCTTGGCAGCAATGTCAGCCACGTAGAGGAGTGTTGTGCACGTTAGCTTTGTATTTGCTTAAAAGTTTCTGGTCGTTAGTATTTGTGTGCCTCTTAAGATGAGAGGAGGAGGAAGGTTCAATATTAACAACAGGTAGCATTGTAGAGAACATTGGGTTTTGATTTTCTTGTTTAAGTTAATGTACTAAGTAGAAATGAGTGAAAAAAATGTAATATTGATTTTTCTTGAAAAACAGAATATTGTTGAGGAATGAAGTTTTCTAAGCCCCAAATTTATACTTTTTTTCCTTCTTGAATACTCATTGTCTGTAACTCAGACTCTTTTGAAAAAAAAATCTTTTATATTTGTTGGAGTAGAGGTAAATTGAATGAAAAGAGTTTACATTTTAGCATCCGTGTTTAATGTGTAATCGCAAGGTGAATTCATCAGCCGTCAGCTCTCACTTCTGCGCCCTTTGCTTTGGTTAGCTCTGTTATTCTTGCTTGTTCTCTCATCTAGGATGTGAAAGGGAATTATGTGTGCATGAGAAATCATCTCTTTAGTTTGCTAAATCATCCCAGCAGCTGCCGAGCGACAGGGACATCTCTACAGAAAGTGGCAGAGGCTCACCCGGGAGAGTCCTAGGAATCGGAGCGCAGGGGGTGACAGAGCTGTGCTGTCGCCTCGGCAGGGCTCTCTGACTGTCCAGCTGATAATGACAGCCAAGAGCCGTCGTCTCAGCTCTTCTGCTTGATGATCTGAGTAGATGTGGTTCTCAGTGTTTTGTGATCACCAGGCAGGTGACTTTTTCCCACTCACCATCATTAATCTAGGCCACCCCAGTGAGTTCTTTGTCTCCATGGTTTTATAGCATCTACAAGCAGCATTGCCTCTTATCACTTAGGTAATTTTTCTGTACAAACCTTACAAAATACTTGGGTACTGAACGTTGAAAGGATGGATTTTTAGGGTTCTGGTTGTGGGACTGGTGACTTTGCAGCATGGCCCAGGTGAGTTGCCGAGGTCCTTGCCAGCCTGGCTGTGGAGCTGCAGGCAGATACACTATTCACTGTGTTTTCAAGAAGGACGTTATTTGTTTGATTTAACTAAAAGAGGCTTTTTGTTTGAAAAAGAAAGCGTGTTTTTCTGTGTGGTAGTTCAAACCTCATATGCCCACATGACGGCATTTCATTGTAGCTACCAACCCTACTCTAGGAAAGTCAAATCTCACAGCACTTTTACGGGATGCCGTGAAATACCGTAGTATCTGTGGACAGAATGGCTTTTGTTTTTGTACTTGCACAAGGCAAATCTAATCATATAACCAGACAATTCTTAATCTACAACTTACACTACACCGCGTGTATTTCAGATCAGTGTATTTGATCTGGAAAGAAGCAATTGGCTGTTGGGTGTTTATTTTTCAGTCTGGGAAATGGGAAGAACAATATTACTTTGAAAGTATTATTGGATGTGGTTTCGGTTTCACATTCAGATTTGTAACACATTAATACAATGTTAAAAATTAACATTTTCGGGGTCAGTGAGACAGCTTAGCAGGTAAAGGTTCCTGCCGCCAAGCCTGACAATCTGAGTTTGGTCCAGAGATCCTTAGGGTGGACGGAGAGAACTGAATTTCTGACAGCCCCCCCGCCACACACGTGCACTGTGACACACACACACACACACACACACACACAACAAGATATTTCAGGTACACAGACTCCATGTGAGTGCAGCTTCAGCTGACTCACTCCCTGATGGTGCAGAGCTCATGAGCACTTTCTGCTCAGAGC
The DNA here is from genome assembly GCF_982192425.1 of Myodes glareolus. Taxonomy (NCBI): domain Eukaryota; kingdom Metazoa; phylum Chordata; class Mammalia; order Rodentia; family Cricetidae; genus Myodes; species Myodes glareolus. The sequence continues at coordinate 31,878,503 of NC_142043.1, read as the reverse complement.
CACCGTTCCCTTATGTATAAGGTGGAACTGGGTTTGTTTCATGGTGTTCAGTTTAAGCAAAATCAATATAAAAGTGTAAAAATGTATGTAAAATGTTTCTCTGAACAAAGTAAATGAAGGAGCACCAGCATCACAGCTCACTCAGCCTTGCCGGAAAGTAGGCACAGGTTTGGAACTGTGAACGCCAGCTTATCATTTAGTTTGAGTTTAGTCTCACTATTTCATGACTAATGAGGCGTCATATTCCCATTGGTCATCAAGTTTTAGTGAGACATGTCAGGAATAAGTATAGTCTCTCAGCTTTACAATAAGAAGAATATTTTTTATTAAAGTTGCCATTAAATTGATATCATTTCAATAAATTTTTTGAGTCTAAGATATTCATATTTGCAGTTTTCTAATAGAATTTTGTGTGAAAAAATCTACTTGATTTATATAATGATAAAATGAAAGGAATGCCTGTATTCCTCAATAAAACTCAAATAAAAATGCATCAAATGCATTTTCTCATTTCTTTTAAAGCCTTTGGATCACTTTCCTTTAGAATGTCTATTATTCCTGTCAAAAGACTTTTCTTTAATAACTTGTGTTTCATTGCATTGCTATTTTGAGTTTTAGGCAGCAAAGCTAGAGGTGACATCCATACTCTACGTCATTGTTGCAGCAAAGGTCAGTGAGGGAAGGGTTACGTCCATTTTTCCTGTCACCTCCCACCCTGTTACTTAGAACTAAAGTGGCAGGAATGTATTCACTTCTGACGTAAGATATGCAAGGAACCAAAAATACCATTACTAATTTGCTGCATAGTCTTGAAGACATAAGTTCATAACCGCATCTCAGAGCTCTTCAGAACTTAGGGAAGGTACAGCGATTGCTTAAGCTGTCAAGGTGGAACTGAGTGTTGGTTAATTCTGTACAGCCTGTGGGAGGGGTCTTTATGCACATGGCCTCTGTCTGTGGCAACCTCTTCCACCTTTCCTGTTGAAATGCCCAGCTTCATAGGCTTTATCATCTGGGAATACTACTTTGTATCTCTAAACAGAATTTTGAAATAATAATAAAAAAATCCATCCTTTTTATTTTCCGCCTTTTTTCTCCAGTGTCTGCTGTTTTTTTCTTTAAGGAAAAAGTGTAATTAATAAACAAGGTGTTGTCCGTGTTATGCAGCAAAAAAAAAAAAAAAGACAGATTAAGGCTTCTTTTATTTGACTTTTGTTGCCTCCCCAAGCGAGTGGAATAGTGTTGAGCAGCAGCCAAAATGTGGAATTTGAGATTACTTGTTTCAGTATTGAATTTTGGCTCAGCCATGGGAGGGAGGTTTGGGTGCAGTGTTCCCACGGTGGAACTGAGATGACTTCCTTTGCACACCATGTCACCTTGTTCCCTTCAGGAGCTGCTCAGCTTGCGCTTCTTAAACAGCCACGTAACATTTTGCAGGTTCATGGTGCATGATGTTTTTATAACAGAAAGAAGAAATAGAAAATGATGATATGAACCAAGAAAAGTGGAGATCTGGGAAGTCACTGTATGTTTATGTGCACACCTACTGAATTTAGTTCATAATTTTAAAAAGATTTTCACTATGGAAAATAGTGGACATAGAAAACAGGAATGCCCCTCCACCACAAGCCATTATCTACCTGGGTTGGATGTACACAACTCAAATAGGGATAAACTGAAGCCTTTTAACTGGGTATGTGCGTGCACGAAACAAATCTAAGGAGCAAATGTTGTCAGTTGTGAATTGGGTGGTACTGAGAGAAGATAAATTCTTCAGAATTTATGGAAAATGTCTCATGTAGTTGCTTGGTGAGGGCTTCACTGCTATTACTCAAGTTTCAAAAGTAATATTGTGGCTATATTTCTTTAGAGACAAATTGATTTGGGGATTATTAGTATTCCACAAATTACTCTTTAAAGCTGCACATCAAAATATTATCCCTGTAACTTTACACATGTTGTGTTTCTCATTGTGCTTCTGCTCATTTGTATGCCGTAGAGAACATCAGAGGCAGCTGTTGAATTTCAATGAACATTCATCTGCATATGAAGAGGCTCATAGGCCTGTGATCCCAGAAGCTGTCCAGGCAGAGTCCCATTCTTAGATTTGCAGTTGTCCCTAGCTTTCTTTGTCATAGCATCTCACCATTTAAATGATTAAATTTGAATTAATGTGAAAGTTATTTTTTTTAGGAGCAGCCTTTCTTGAAAACAGAATGGAAAATAATTTCTGTTAATATTGAGTTTATGACACAGTAATCTAAAAACTTGCAACAGAAATTTCTATAACAGAATGGTAATTTGGAACATTATTCATATGTATGTATTTAAAGATAATGTGCCTCATGAAGAGAAATATTTCATATAATAATATATTGAAATAAACTGTTAAAGTAAAATTATAAGCAATTGATTTTTTCTTAGTGTATTCAAGTGTGATGTAGCATAGAGAAACAATTAAAACAGTTATATTAAGGGAAAGAATCCTTTAACATAATTATTTGCTGTAGGAGAATATTTGTATATTTTTATATAGCTGGAAGAAATTAAATAAATCCAGCACAAAACTGAACTTGGAGACTTAGTGAGCTAATCATATTATTCTGTTATCTTAGCTCTAAAATGGTGATCAGACTATGGGGAATGCTGTTATAGAATACTTATTATAATGAGTGACAACTTTTGATCTTTTTAAAATAATTCTTTGAGTGTTTCATACAGTGTATTTTGAACACATTCACCACCCTCATCTCTTTTCCTTACTAACCTCCCACCCCTTCCCATTCAACTTTGAGATGTCCTCTATTTTCTTCTTCTTTGCCCATCAAGTCCAGTATGTATTTCCCAGCTAGTCTTGGGGTTGAGGCCTGCCCTGCTGTGTAGTTAGTCTGTTAGAGGTCACATCATTAAAGGAAACTGACACACCTTTTCCCAGTGACTATCAAATACCAGTAGTTGCTCAGCCTGGTGGGACTGTGTTCATCTTCCTCCTCTTATGTTGAGATTTTGTCTGGCTGGAGCTTCTGAAGGCCTTATAAAATGCTGTCACAATTGATGTGAGTCTGCATGTTGTACATCTCCCCTTTAGCAAAAGTTCCTCAGCTTTAAGGCAGGAATGGGTACTCCACAGTCTTTTTTGCTCTGCATGTTGATCCGTTTTAGGGGTAGGATCTCTGTGTTAATTGCCATCTACTTCAAGGAGAGCCTTCTCTGATGAGGATTGAGAACTGGCTCTGATTTATAGATATGATAAAAAGTCATTGCATTTAGAAGAATAATGTATTGGGTTCCCTCCTAGGGTCTATGACCATAGGTTCTTGTCTCTGTTGACAGTGCTAGGTCATGGATCAGGCCTTTGCTCCAGTCAGAAAAGTGGTTGGTTGTTCCTATAACATCTGTATCACTATTACACCAGTGGGCCTATTTTGTCAGGACAGTTGCAGCTTGCAGGATTCATAGCTGGGTAGGATTGAGGTTTACTTTTCTCTAGCAGTGTTTGATAGCCAGTTCTAGTAGATGGCAATTAACACAGAGATCCTATCCCTAAAACTGATCAACATTCAGACACAGCACCTTCCAGCACCGTGAACATTAGTCTGTAGGGATGAGGCTTCCAGGTGAGTATGAATTCTGTGACTCAAGTGCGTGCTATCTTTAGTAACAGGAGTTTATTGTCAAGTTCTGGAGAGAGCCAGGAGTATTGGCACTCCCCTACTAATAATAACTTAAGAGATGTGAGGAAAGGGTCATTTCTGTCTTCATTCGGTACTTCTGATGCACTAGGCAGAAAGTCAGAAGGGAGGGAGAACCAACAACTGGCAGACAGAGCAAGGACTAGGCATTTACTCTACTCCATTCCTCCACACATCCTTTCTTTAAAAACATGACACTTTTTAAATCTCAGTCCCTTAAGAGAGGTTGTAGAATGAGAAAGTTTCAGCAACCGGAAATACATGAAACTTGACAATTGTATAGATTAAAGCAGTGTAACCCAGCAAGTCCATGTGGCCCTGACTGTTATTTATACAACTATTACTTATGTGCCAAATAAGTGCAGAAAACACAGAATTTAGTGAAATAGACAAAATCTCTGTCTTTAAGGGGTTTTTACCCTCAGGATGTCTCTCCTTCATCTAGACTTAGTATGTCCTATGCTGACTCTCTACCTCTCCTGAGACAACACAGCACAGAATTTTTCAGTCACAACACATCCCAAACCATGTCCAGTATTCTTCTTGCATGGTGAACAGAGCCACCGCAAGAGAGAATGTCTGCTTCTGCATTGGTTGTCGCCTCCTTCCCCTCAGCTTGCTCTCTTAGAGCCCATAAAATAGGCAGTTACGTCTGTAGTGCCAATGGTAGGTTTTATCTACTGAATTTTTAAATGTACCCAGACATGAAAGTGGAGTTTGATAGATTGCTAAACACAGCTAAGATATATTTGTTCTTTTATATTTGGACAATCTCATCTGTGTCCTTCACCACGTATGGTAAATAGTTGAGAAGTTTTGTAATTCAATGAATGAACTATGCACAGACTGGAGGTTCAGAGTCACTGCTGAGGAACTCTGTTACTCAGATATCCGCCAGCAGAATTATAGTCAGCTGACTAGTCCTATACACAGTCACGCGCCAGAGAGTGATGTCTTGGCCAGATATGCACCACTTGTGTGGTAGGAGGTCTTCATACTGCAGTATTGCTCTCCCTTGTTTGTGGTTTCCAAGTGATAAAAGCATAGCACATATATCTGAGCACAGTTTATAATACTTGATGATGATAATTGATTATGTTTGCATATTTATATTTACTATATTGTCTTACCTCAACTCCCAGTTTTGGGATCTAACCAGGACTGTGTACATGCTGGGCAAGCACTTGACCACTGGGCTTTATGACTTATACGTTTATAGCACTGGGGATATAGCCTGGGATAGAGTGTTTGCCTAGCATGTTCAAAGCCCTGGCATTGGTTTATAGCACTGAACAAAAGCAAACACCAAACTGTAAAAGCACACCATATTATGCCAGCAGTAACCCCCATATGTTTCCTGTCTATGGGTTGTGCAAGAGACCACACTGATGGATGGTCATTGCACACTATCATGTAAATATGCACTCTCCTCTCACAGTCCCACCTAACATACACTTTTTCAGACAGCATCTCCATTGATAACGACACATGTCTGTACTTCAGTGATAGCGTGAGAATAGACAGTTACTAAGCAGTTTGAAAATTAGCATTTAATGTGAGACTTGATATGAAATATAGATAATTTTATTATTCATAGTTTGATGTGTGCTTTGTGTGGGGGGGCACATGTGAGTTTTTTGGTTTGTTCACTAATGCACTACAGATGGAAGCAGATGAGTCTGTATTCAGCTGTTAGTTTGCCATTTTCTGGTTGTTCTTTGGATATGTTCGTGTTTGACCAAACTAATACTGACATTTTAATCTTAACATTAAATTCCTATGAAAGAATGAAAGATTTATTATGGGTCCGGAGCATCTGAATTGTGAAATAATGGTTTCCTTTAAACATTTCTACGGTGGTAAAACTGAAGGAAGAAAAAGCATTTTCCTTCTATCTTTTCCTGTGCCTGTCTCTTGTGTGCAGATCGTTTGAAAGAATAGCATGGCAACATAAATCCAGTGTCTTAATGAGAAACCACACTGATGCTGAGAAACAAACAGATAACCTGAAGCCAGACAATGAAATTTACATAGCCCTCCCTTGGTAGAGTCGTCTTCCTGCATTGCTGAGAACACAATCTGTCAATAACGTATTGTTTGGTTACAAGACAACAACCGCTTTGTTTTCAGCTCTAATTCAGAACCTTGATCATAATCTACATGAAGCTAGCTATCTGGGCTCATGCCTATAACACACCAAGAGGGAGAAGAAGCATTTCTCTTCCTTCAAACATTGCGTCATTTCTCTCGATTTGATATGCTGTCTTTCTGCAGTGAATCCTATCTGTGTGGTTTATGTAAGTAAGTGATGCAGCACTCGAATTGCAAAGAAAAGCACAACACAAATCTATGCATATAACCTTTTTGTACAAGATAGATTTGAATCCTGTAACTAAATGCTTGCACTCATTAAGGCTAGTGAACTTTGTTATTCAGCCTTTCATCCCTCTCACTGGGAAGTATTATAGTGTTATAATTTGTATTCTCTACAAGGCAGACTAGTTTATAGTGACTTTATGTAAACAGACATATATGATCCTCGCTGCTATAAGACAGAAAATATTTTTCCCCTGATGCAATGGACTGAAGTGACCAGGCAAAGACAAATAGGGAGACTGTGTGTGGAAAGTGGATAGAAGCTAAACGTGAATAAAACTGACAGGAGGATCCTAACCTAGCAGAAGCTGAGGACAGTTACTTTTTAGAAATGTTTGTAAAAGTCCTTATTGCTTTATCCCCAAGGAGAAAGTCTAATTCTCTTCAGTTTGGTCTCATGGAGGAGCTGTCAAGGCAGTGAGCTGTGGTTCCCAGTCAGCCCATGGTCAAAGGTCAACAACTAACCACTCTGTGACTTGTCCTGTTAAGTGGTGACATTTGATAGGTTAGGGCTATTAAGTGTATTTTAAATTTCAGTGATTAAAGCTTATGTTGAGCTTATTGAAATGGTCCAATCCGTAGGCATTTGTCCTCGGAATCTTAGGAGTGAAACCTGCCTGCATCATGCCTCAGTAGACGGTTACCCGTACCTTAATGCAGATGGAAACACAGGTTCAGTTTGGATTGTTGGATTGGTGTTTTATGATTGAGGGACCTGATGGCAGTCAGCTCTGAGTTGCGGTACCATAATGTTGGTAAATTAAAGGCAGAGCTGGACAGTAATTAAAGCAATATAAACAGGTTTTCTTTAGGAACTACTAGAGGAGAGAGAATGTAGTTGAGAATGAGGAGAGAGAATATTATAGAACCGGGCGCAGCATCAGCAAGTGACGATCTATAGCCAAAGAGTAAGTGGGTCAGTGGATGTGAAGTTAAGGGAAAGAGACCTTAAGGGTGTGGCCTGGATTGGGAAAGATGAGAGTGAAGTCAGACCCTTTGTAAGTTACCTCACTCATTACAAAGCCTGGCATCTCCAGCTACCTGATATTTGTTGGGTTGTTTCATAACAAACCTTATGGGGGAGCAAATGCCATATTGGTGTGCCCTGTGCTCACTAATGTGGATGAAACTTAGACCTGTCCTGCACACTCAGGTTTTCAGTTTATTGCCCATTACTTCCATCTATGTAATACTTTTAGTGTTATGCTTAGTAATTTCACATGAAAATTTGCTCAAGAACTTTTTCTTCAAGCTTTCCAGAATATGCATTTTATCTAAAAGAAGCATGGAAATAAAGTATGACCTTTTATAGATGTTTTATTCTGACTGTTAGATTCAAAACTCTGAAGATGCCCTTTGGAAATGACTCGTTATGTGTGCTCTGTGGCTTTTCAAGACTTAGCAAGTATTGCCTGGGTGTCATGGAAGAACATTTGATGTGCTCTGTGAACCACTTACAGCTTCTGAGAATTTAGTTTTGAAGGCTTGTGAGATTACTGAGTAGTAAAAGCAGGGCATAGTCTAAGATTTTTCTCCTATTATTTAAAGGCTCTTATGATCTGCCATTTGTTGTAGTATGACAGTTATTTTAGAAACTTGGTTTTCGTTCTCATAGTTTTTCATTTTTGTTTTGTTTTCTTTTTCTAGACAGGGTTTCTCTGTGTAACAGTCCTAGTTGTCCTGGAACTCACAGAGAGCCACTTGTCTCTGCCTCCTATGTTGTAATTAAAGGCATGCGCCATCATGCCCGGCTATTCTCATAGTTTTTACTGAAATAATTAGGTGAGAAATTTACCTTAATTTACACACTCCTCCATCAAGTTGGATTTTACCTAATATTCTGTCACATCGAATATCCTTTAATCAAACATATTATCAATGGTACATTGTCTGCCTTTGCTTGACCAATGAGTTATAGGCATCACCTAATATAGGTATTAGAAAATTACCAAACATCAGTCCCTGAAAACATTTGATGGGGGCATGAAAATAGAATAATGCCCTTTCAAATGCTGTAGTAGACCAAGGAGTTCTTCCACGTGCAGTGAGTTTATTTTCTTGCATACTGGTGTAGTGCTGGATAGCCCAGGAGCAACTGACCGCCAAACTGATCAGTACACAGCAGACACTAACAAGCCATAAGATAAACACAGGCAAGTGTAATGGAAACCAAATATGCAGTGATGAGAACTATCCTAGAGGAGTATAGGGGTGCATAGGGAAATGCCACTGAGGTGTGGAAGAAGAGTCAGCTCGCAACTCTGGCCTCCAAGATGAAGTATCTTTTGAAAGAAAGAAGTTACAACCTAAAATGATATATTGGAACCTATGATTTTGAATATCTTATTATTGAGGAAGAGCAGTATTATGGAAAGAACTTGGATTTTGGAACCAGACTTTTCCAATTTCGCATGCTTTTCAACTCCGCTATTTATTTAATGTCTGAGTTATATTACATTGCCTCATTTCTTTGAACTTTAGTTTCCTCTTGTGTACCGTCATCATAGGGAGACCAGTTATTTGAAATGATCAAATGGGATTGCACTTTTGAAAGCACCCAACAGTATGCCTGGTGGTACCTAAGTGCCTTTCAGTGAGTGCTAAGTCCCTTTTCCACCTCTTATCCTATTCATTCTAAAGTCCCTTCCACACCATTATCTTGTTTTATGAACACCACGGCAGGGATTCCAGGTGGGAGGCACCTGTAGTGGCTCATCCACTCATCAGACATTTGCTGACAGCTTGCTTCCCAGAGTGGAAATGCAGAGGATGGCATTCAGTATTTTAAGAGGCACTTCATAAGTAGAGTGAGTTAGGATGTAGAATTTAAAGGACAGTTTAGGAGGAGGACAGAGAGGCTAGACTGGTTTCCACCTAGTATAGTTTCTGAAATCAAATCAAGGAGGGAAAATTGATTATTTTCTGCAACAGATTATTCTCACCATTAATCAGTAAGCAGTTGACCCTTCATGGCTTTGGGCTTTCATATCCTTAGACTCAGTGAACCTCAGATTGAAGTGTTTGGGGAAATTGTTGTGTCTGTACTAACCACACATAGATGTTTCTATTGCTATTATTCCCAGTGACAGTGCCACAGCTATTCCCATAGCATCTAAACTGTATTACTTATTATAAATAATTTGAAGATCATTTAAAGTAGATGGGAGGCATAATAAGTTAAATACAAATATTACACTCAGTTTTGAGCTATTGGACATTGACTTGTAGATTCTAATTATCACTGGGATTGCTGGAACAATGCCCATTAGATACCAGAGGCGGGGATGATTATAACCTTAACTTTCTCCTATCTAAGATGATTTTTATTGTTTCTTTAAAAAGTTTGTTTAGTGTGCTGCAGAGACAAGTAGGTAGGGCATTAATAGGAAAACCTTGTTTCCGTGTGTGTATGTGTGTTACATTTGTGTCACAGAAACCCAGGAGATACATAGATTATGCATGTCCATGATCACTGAATCCCTTAGTTTGATCCTAGCTGGTGCTGATGCCATTACTGTATTGACTGACTTGGTCTCTTTTTTTTTCTCAGTTTGATAAGGGTTACTCTTACAATATCCGGCACAGCTTTGGAAAGGAAGGCAAGAGGACAGACTATACGCCTTTCAGTTGCATGAAGATTATCCTGACCAATCCTCCAAGCCAAGGGGATTATCATGGTAAGTGCTTGTGCTGGATGCTCGGGAATGACTTTTCGCATTGCTGAAGGACCTAGCTTGTGGTAGCTCCTGTCTGTGTATGTGTCAGGTTGGAGACCGTGACAGTGATCTGTCTTATTACTGAGCCCACTCAGCCGTGGTCAGCTTGTGCCGGAGCAGGCTTCCCGTTCTCTTTCATCCACTGTTCTGTATCTCGTGTTCTGCAAAGGTCTTAGAAGATAAGAGTGTTTTAGAGCTGTTTGTGCTTTTTATTAATGTTCAAAAAGCCATGTGTGGAGGAGCAGTGTATTAGTTTTCTTACTCCTGTCATCTGATTAACAGAGATTAAATGAGCAGTTTAAACAAGTCCCAGTGTTAAATTTATGTCAGTTTGGTTGAGTTGTTCACACACACACACACACACACACACACACACACACACACACACGCTATAGTAAATTTTAATTTCTAAATTAGGCATAGCAAGAGATTAACAATAATAGAATAATTATAGTGACGTACTATAATAATAACGTATTAATGTACTGTCCTTGCTTTTATTTGATATGAGCTGATACGGTATATTTTGGTATCAATATTTTGGAGGCCAGCGTGATAGATGTAATCATTGTGGTGTAGTATTGGGAATATCATGTCAGGTGACCCTAGGCCAGGCGAGCTCTGATGCTCTGAATGGGTGGATGTTATGACCAGGTGATAGAAATGTTTGCAAAGACTCAGTATTTGGTAGGTTTTCATCTTTTTTTTTTCTGTTGGAGAACGTTGTGTGTGTGTGTGTGTGTGTGTGTGTGAAAACTATAATAATAAATTATCTCTTATTAGTTTGTCAGATTACTACCCCAGCATTGTGATTCTTTAGAGGTCATCTGGGAGCTCTTAACTATGTGTTTCCTGAGGATTTCATTCCATCCTTTGTCCTTTTATAACTTTAAAACCTGGTGTGGTAGCACAGAGCCTGTAGTCTGATGTAGTAGATTCCCCTCTGTATGCTGTGAATATGTTCTGTTACCATTGGTTAATAAAGAAACTGCTTTGGACTGTGTCAGGGCAGAATAGAGCTAGGCAGAAAAACTAAGCTGAATGCAGGGAGAGAGAAGGCAGAGTCAGGGAGGTGCCATGTAGCTGCCAGAGGAGAGAGATGTGGAACCTTACCGGTAGGCCACAACCTCATGGTGATACATAGATTATTAATGTGTTAATTTAAGATGTAATAGTTAGTTAATAAGAAGCCTAAATCATTTCTGGAATGTTCCACTGCTGATTCTGCCTCAATTTTCTGTCCATTTCCCTATATAGGGGTCTCAACAAGTTTCTTCAATTGTGTGTTTGTTACCCAATGTTTCCTCCAGTCCTTCATCAGCATGTTAGCAAATTCATACCAACTTGTATTTCAATGCAAGTAGCTTTCCCTATTCCTTTACTGTTCCCAGGAAGCTTTTAAAGTCATTCATGGCTTCATGCTGGTAAATTCTTCCATCAGGCATTTTTAGTTCTGGTTTTCAGTGTAGCTTCACAGGAGCTCAACATTTCCTACATTGTACCATGTCTAGGTTAGGACCTGTATCAGTACTGATTTAATGCAATTAAACCAGGCAAGTGTTTATGGCCTTGACAAATCAGATGGTGCTCTGATCAAGGAGCTCAAGTAGTGGACTCAATTTAGGAAATAATAAAAATACAACTTCAATCTTGCATTTCCATAATAAGCCAACTCAGGATGGTCAGGAATATTGTCTTTCATCAAGAAGACCTTAAATTTCAACCTTTCTTGCAAGTATTTTTTATTTCTTGGAGGAATTATTGGTCAGAACTTTTTATTAACAAGGTGGCTGTCACCCTGACTCAGATCATCTTGCCAGAACAAGAGCAGATTATTTTGGGTTTTGAAACCTCATGACTTCTTGACACCATGCTTGATTTTGTCACATGCCCGGTACTGTTGCTGCTAGAGGTGGTCTGTCTTCCCTTGTACTGTGCTCTGGTGCTTCCTGAGCACCTCACGAGTGCTGGTTTATTGTCCATCATCTGCTGGAAGAGCCTGCTTTCATCCTCCCTGAAGGCTTACTTTAGATGGCATCTTTTCTCCTTAATCAGCTTCCCAACCTCTTAGGAATGTGGCAGTAGCTTCCTCAGAATGTGTAGCCTGCCTAGTGATTTTTTTTTCATTTAAACTCTGTTTCTGGGTTGGCTTAGTTGTAGACCTACTACATGCAAGACCTTTTGTTTGATCCAGAGCTCCATATCAAAGAAGCAAAACAAGACAGAACAACTCTATTCCTGAATCTCTATAAAAACTGCTTACCATACATGGCTTGTCACTCTTTAAGGATCCTTACTGATGTGTACACTCGCAAACTCAGTGCTTTCGACAGCCCCACAACACCTTTTGTGTTCACTCTTTCCCATCCACAAGTTCATGTCTTTGCCATCTTAACTAAACAATTGTCTCATACTGTGCCTGATTCGTTTGCAATTCCATGTGCTAAGGAGAGCCAGTAATAAGTTTCTTCTTTCTTTTTGATCATTTCATGAGTAGGAAATTTGTTCTGCCATAGTATCTTAACAACTTTGGCCTCCTTCCCCACTTCCTTAACTTTTTACTTACAGTAAGTTTTGTTTGTTTGCTTGTTTGTTTGCATACCTAGATTGCCATAGGCAGTACTCTTGTGCTATAATCTAAATGCAGAACTGTGTTATCATGATAGAACTGTGATATCATTGTTATAACTAAGACTAAGTGACCAACAGGCAATCATTGTGTTCAGCATATACACATCAGACATCCTACAATTTCTGCCACACTACTCATGGTGCTGCACAGATGAAACACCTGTGTAAAATTCCATTTGGATATTTTTGATCTTGAATAATAGAAACCACAGAAAGTAAAGCCTCACATATGGGTGGATTCCTGTACTGTTCTTCACAAACACTTGATGAACTGAATTGTCTGATGCACACATTTACCAATCCCCCCCTCCCATACACACACACACACACACACACACACACACACACACACACACACACACACGCATGCACACAGGTCAATTGTTTTAAAATTTTAAACTTCATTAGGTTCACAGGAAGACTGAAAAGAAAGTGCTCCCATGTTTCCTCATCCTCACACATGATGACCTCCTCCATTCTCAGTATCTTCTGGCACAGTGACTGGTTACTACATGTTGCTATTGCTCAAAGCCTGTAGCTGAGATTGGGGTTCACTCTTGGTGTCTATAGTCTATGTGTGGACAAATTTATGGTACTATATATATTGTAGAGAATAAGTTTACTGCCTGATAATTTTCTGTGCATCTCTCTTTCCCCAAGTCTGTGACATCCACATTTTTGACTTTGTGAACATCAGTATGTTTCCTTTATGTTTATTTTCAAAATATTCTGTCTATAAAAAATATGAAAATTTTACCCATTATTTCACATTTAATCATGGGTCTTTCTCTTAAGTCTAGATAGCTAACTCTTAACTGTTTGCCTCACGTTTTTAAACTTGACATTATTTTCTGTTATTAACTAGTCTCTGGAAGATTATTTTAATTTACTTCATAATATATTCTTTAAAAGTAATTTTTAAATCACTTCCCTATTTTTGGACTGTTGCTTGTGTCTATGGTTGTGTTGATATATGTATGTGTCTCTGATATATACATGTGTGCATGTGTGTGTTAATGGAGGCCAAAAGTTGATGTTAGGTGCCTTTCTCTATTGTTCTCTGCCTTTATTTTTAGACATAGCTTCTCATCGAAGGTAGTCCTGCTGTTTGAGCTGGGCAGAGGCCACTCTTGATTTCCAAGTGGAGGCTGGGTGGAAATCTGGTAATAGTCCATTATCTGGATATATCACAGGTTATTTTTTTTTCACTTATTAAAGAACATTGTCTTAGTTAGGGTTTTATTGCTGTGAAGAGACAGTGTGGCCGCAGTAGCTCTCTTATGAAGGAAAACATTTTATTGAGGTGGCAGCTTACAATTTATAGGTTCAATCCATTATCATTATGGTGGAGAGCATGGCAGCTTGCAGACAGACGGTGCTGGCCACATCTTGATTGTAAGGCAACAGGAAAGGGACTGTGGCACGGAGTGAAGTTCAAACATAGGAGATCTCAAAGCCTGGCCCCAGAGTGACACATTTCCTTCAACAAGACCACGCCTACTTCAGCAGTGCCACACCTCTCAATAGTGCCACTCCCTATGAGCTTACTGGGGCCAATTACATTCAAACTACCACAAACATCTTAATTGTTTCCATCAAGTTGCTTTAAATATTAAGTGACACAGAATGTGGTCGGGTTTTGAACAGGCTCTATGACTGCTTTCTGGAATTTCTGTTCTGTTTCTGCTGGGTAGAATAATTTGTTGAGACTTGATATGCATTTGGTGTATAATGTTTAATCTGAAGCTTCTATGCTGATTTTTGGGTTTGGTGATCTATCTAGAGGTAAAAGTGGGGAACCAGTTTTTTGTTGTTGTTGTTTTTTTTGATCTGCTTGACCTTTATGTTCATTAGTGTTTGTGTATGAAATTGTGAAGCTCAACATTTGGTGCATATATATTTACAATTGTATCTTCTTGATGAGTTATTCCCTTCATTAATATGCAGTGGCCTCACTCGTCTCTTCTGACTACTTCTGGTTTGACATCTTCTTTTTCAGATATTTTCAGACTAGCTAAGCCAGCTTGTTTTCCATTTCTGTTTGCTTGATAGATATTTCCCATCATGGCACTGACAGTATTGTACCCGTAAGATGTGTGTCTTAGAGACAACAGAGAGGAAACTCTTTCAGTTAGGTTTTCTATTGCTGTGAAGAGACATGGTCATGATGACCACGACAACTCTTACAACAGAAAACACCTAGTTGAGATGGCTTAGATGATTAGTCCATTATCATGGCGGGACATGGAGGTGTGCAGCAGACATGGTGCTGGAACTGATAGTGCTATGTCTTGCAAGCAACAGGAAGTAGACTGAGTGTTACACTGAGCAAAGCTTGAGCAATAGAGACCTCAAAACCTGCCCCCACAGTGACACACTTCCTCCATCAAAGCCACACTTATTTCCACCAAACCACATCTCCTAATAGTGTCCCTCCCATTGGGGTCCATTTTCCTTTAAACCACCATAGAAATCCTTCTTAATGTGTATAGTGTTTTTAATCTGTAGCTTTAAAAAGTGCTTAGGTTTCATATCTCTCTGCATATTCTAACATCTGTTCTTTTTTCTAGCCTATGTATGTACTTGGCCTCTTCATTCCAGCATCCTTGCTGTTATAATTCTGTATTGTTTGTTTAACATTTTTACACTGAACTTCTCCAGTGTTTTGCTGACTTTATCTCCTTGAATGAGATAAACTTGCTGGGAACCCCCCTTTTCCGAGAATTTCAGGCTGTAATAGACTCAACAGGGCTCTGCTCAGGTAGTCTCTTCTGGAGAATAGGATGTGCTAGTATATTTAGTCTTTCCCTTCCCTCTACAGAAGCTTGATTTATTTATTCATTTGTGTTTATTTAAATGATAAACACTGTGAGATGCTGGTAGATTTTCTGATGTGAAACTCAAAAAAAGTGTAAGCACTCAGCCCCTTGAACTTCTCTTAGATGCATGCACACTGAGGCTCCAGATGGGCTTGCCCAGGGCACTGGCTGTGACAGAGGTTTTGCCCAGGGATTTCTCTTCTGGTCAGGTATAAATCTCTGCATTTACCTGCTTCGCAAAATTTGCCTTGAGATCCTATTTCTATGTTGTTGATTTTTCAATTAAAATTTGAATTTATTCAATTCAATTATCTCTCTGGTTTTTATTTCAAATAACTCATTGTGTTCTGTTTGTACTGCTCAGATTGTTAGTCTTGTGTTGAGCCACCCACAGGAGCATGATCAATCTACCAGGAATGCCATACACTTTACTATACATTTTCTCTAGATGCTTCCTTGTACTAAAATGTATTCTTGTAAATATATATAAAGGATATGCTATAAATTTTGCAGAATTCATAGTTCGTAGAGATCCATAGTTTTACAATGGAAGCTTTATTTATATTTAAATTGTTTGATAAATATATTACTTTAACTTCTTGGCCCTTTTCCATTATTTTTTCATTCCCCAATTTCCACCAATTTTATATAAAATGTGCAGTTACTACCAGTTAGCGTGTAGATATATTCTTCTGTGCCTAAATAGTCTTTGTTCTTCTTCATCCAAGTATTTCTCATTGTCCATCCTTTTATTTTGCTCATGAAATAAGTGATGAGACAAATATAGTATGTGTGACTTTTCTCTGAAGCTGTTTCTAATTGTCCACATTGTTTACTGTCATGGTTCTTCAGAGTTTATAGGGGTTCCGGTCTTCAGGAGATAGGCATAGAATTTATGTCAGAATCTGATTTTATATATTTATGTTTCTTAGAATTTGGATATTTTTATTTCATATATGTATATATATATATATATATGCACACACACCTCTTTTATGTCATTCTGCAGTATTTTTAGAGCGCAGAAATGTGAGAGGTAAGCTGTTATGCCTACTTTGTGATTTCCTGTTCGGTGAGAGAGTGCCAGGGTTCAGACTGCTTTCCCTTCCTAATGAACGGCCATGTGAGTCTGCAAGTGCTGCGCTGTTTTATGTAACTCCTGACCCTGTAGTGTCCTGATACTCGAGCAGCTAAATCCTCCTTTAGATAGAAAGGGAAGCAGTTGCACCCATGGGCAATTGAGCTTTTATTAATAAGCTGTTTGGCATCGAGGGTGGCACTGTGCTGTCCTGGTAAATGACCTTGCTGCTGTATGGTTTGTGTTTTGTTGTCAGGGTGCCCATTCCGTCACAGTGATGCAGAG
The DNA here is from genome assembly GCF_982192425.1 of Myodes glareolus. NCBI lineage: Eukaryota > Metazoa > Chordata > Mammalia > Rodentia > Cricetidae > Myodes > Myodes glareolus. Next base: position 31,861,906 of record NC_142043.1, on the reverse strand, counting down.
CTGCTGAAGCAGAAGATGCAGTCCTACAAGATTCCTGCCTCGGGGATCAACCAGGTAGGTCCAGTTTTGCCCAGGATCCTCTGGTCCTGCAGCAGCTCTATCCTCTGGGATTTGTTTACAGAATGATGCTGTGTACTGTGTCAGGACTCACACCAGACTTCTGCCTTCTGGGTGAATTGATCCAACACCTTGACTTTTCAGGTTCTGAGTCCCTGGAAATTGCAGTTCTTCCATCTGCTCGGCTACAGTTTTATTTCCCTTGGTAATAAAAGAACATAGAAATTCCACCCCAACTTATTTTTCTCTGTCAGTTGAGGGCCTCACTTAAAAACATAAATGTTTAATGCATTGAGGTTTATTAATGAAGCTGAAATTTCATGACAGAGTCTTTCATTTTGGAAAATTGTTTTCTGAGAAAATAAAATATACTTTGAAGTCAATGACTGTTCTAGTAGGCTCAGTCGTCACTAGGTTTAATCTGTTTAAGTCTGATGGCAGCTTATTAGGTCTAGTGCTTTTTCAAATACTTTGTTTTGTTAAGAATTTAACTAAAATGCATAAATTGTTAACTAAATATTTAAGAGAATGCATCTTTTAGTAAGACTATCCTTTAAAAAATACCATGGTGTTGTTAGAACCACTGTCCACAGTGCGATTCTGGCTTGCCTTGGGTTCTACAATAGCTGACTGAGCCTATCCTTCCTGGCCCCAGAAGAAGCTGGGACAGCAAAGTCATTGCACATTCTTTTAAAAAAGTTATTATTATTTTTTAATTTGAAGAACATCAATGTACTGGAAAAACCCTACTGTCTAATTGATTCAGCTTACCTTGTAAAGTTTTTAGGTACTTAGTCTAGTCAAAGTGAAGCAATGCTTAACAAAGGAAACTGTCTATAGCCAGTTGAGTCTGGAAAGCACTTTCTGCAAGAGCTGGTCACAGGATGAGGACTTAATAGAAAGTCATGAATTTGAATAATTTGAATCACAAATGCATAAGTTAAAGGCAGGAGTGTGTAAGGCCATTGACTTTCAAGTGAAAGGACCAGTACATGATCTGTGATGGGCAACTTAAGAGGTGCTTGGTTTGGGAGTTGAATTTTCGAAGTAAAGAATTTGAATGGCAAAGAGGAGGTGGTTTTACATTCAAATAGAGAAGCTAAGGCACGTTCTAGTTACAATTATGAGTTGGAAAGATCATAAGAACACTGAGGAGTCGTAGATGTGACATGCCACTAGTATATAACCAATTGGCAGGTAGTGATGCCTGAAGCAGAAGTCAGCTTTTCCAAGACCAGGGTGTTATGGGAGAAGCAGGGTGGAGTAAAAGCCAAAGCAGAATTCTGGCTAATGCTTACCAGAGGTTAAGAGGAAGTAGGATGAAGTCTGAACAGAAATGGGAACACAGGGAGGACACCATGAAGAAAATAAACTTTTGAATTTTAGGCATAGATGAGGGAAAAGAACTCCAAGTCAATGACATAGACCAGATCGTCAACAAGATCATAGAAGAAAATGTCCCCAAACTAAGGAAAGACACATTCACCCAGATATAAGAAATACTCAGAACACCAAATAGACAAAACCATAAAAGAAAATTCCCACATCGTTTCAGAGTTAAACACTAACTATATATAACAAAGAAAGTGTAGTGAAAAGTGCAAGGAAAAAAAACCAAGTCACATATAAAGTAAATCCATTAGAGCTACAGCTGACTTCTCATTGGAAACTTTGAAAGCTAGAAGATCCTGAAGGAATACATTCCAAGTCCTAAAAGACTTATGATGACCAACCTAGATTAATATACCCAGCAAAACTATCTGCCATAATTGAAGAAGAAATGCATTAAAAATATTCCATGACACAAGCACACACACACACACACACACATACTCAACAAACCAAACCTAAAGAAAATTTAAGAAGCAGTATTTCAGGCTAAAGAGAGGAGTGAGGGTAGCAGAATAATTTTGAAAAGAAATATGAGGCTATAATTATTTTAAAAATACCGTTAATAACACAAAGCCACCAAAAATCAGCAACACAATGATGATCACACACACATACACATTTCAACAATAGCTTTAAATACTAGTGATCACAATTCTCCAGTCAAGACACAGGCAGATTGAATAGATTAAAAAATAAAACAAAAACAGAGTAATTTTGATTTACATATCCCTGATGACTAAGGATGTTGAGCAATTCCTTGAGTGTCTTTTGGCCATTTGAAATACTTCTGTTGAGAATTCTCTGTTTAGATCTGTACCCAATTTTTAATTGGACTATTTGATGTTTTAATGTCTAGTTTCTTGAGTTCTTATATATTTCGGAGATCAGTCCTCTGTCCAGTGTGGGGTTGGTGACGATTTTTTTCCATTGAGTTGGCTGCCTTTTTGTCTTATTGGCATGTCCTTTTCCTTTTAGAAGTGTCTCAGTTTCAGGAGGTCTCATTTATTAATTTTTGCTCTCAGTGTCTGTGCTACTGGTGTTGCATTTAGGAAGTGCTCTCTTGTGCCTATGCATTCAAGACTACTTCCCACTTTCTTTCCTATGAGGTTTAGTGTGGATGAATTTATGTTGAGATCTCTAATCCATTTGGACTTGAGTTTTGTGCATGGTGATAGATATGGATCTATTTTCATTATTCTACATGTTGACATCCAGTTATGCCAGCACCATTTGTTAAAGCTTTCTTTTGTCCATTGTATAATTTTAGCTTCTTTGTCAAAAATAGCTGACCTGAGCTAGTGGGAGATCGCCATTTCTGGACTGATAGCAGGAGAACTTGCATCGGCCCTAACCTCACAGTTGTGTGGCTTAGGCAGTCTCTAGGACCACTGGCAGTGGGACAGGATTTATCCCTAGTACTTGAACTGACTTTTTGGAGCTTATTTGTTTTGGAGGGATATTTTGCTCAGCTGAAATATAGGGAAGAGGACGTTGGTCCTGCCTCAAAGTGATGAGACAGATTTTTGTTGTTTCTCCATGGGAAGCCTCACCCTCTTTGAGGAGTGAATGGGGGTTGCGGCGGGGGAAAAATGGGTTGAGCGGGACAAAGGGAGGGAGTGGGACCTGGGATATGTATGTAAAATGAGAAAAGATTGCTTAAAATTAATTAATTAATTAAAACAAAACAAAATAAAACAAAACAAAAACTCCAGAATCTATTTACCTGTTGTCTACAAGAAACACACTTAGTTTTAAAGATAAGTACCTCCTTGGAGTAAATGATGTATAAGCTACTCCAAATGGGATCAGGAAGCAAGTAGGCACCACTATCCTAATATCTAAGAAAATAGACTCTAAACTATAACTAATCAAAAGAAATAAGGAGGGATATTTCATTGTATCAAGAGAAGGATTAATCAAAAGACATTACTGTCTTAAACATATATGCACCAAACTTGCCACACAGTTTTATAAAATATATACTACTGGATTTTTAAAAAAAACAGATTGACATCAATTCATTAATCATAAATGATTTCAATAACATGCTTTCTCCAATAGGCATATTATCTAGGTAGAAAATAAGCAGAGATACATTAATTAATTGATATCATGCATCAAATGGATTTAGCAGATATCTACAGAATATTCTACCCAAACACAATGAATATCCTACCTAGAAGCACATAGAACCTTTTCTAAAATAGACCACACAAAACAAATCTTTTTTTTTTCACTTTAAAAAGAGTGAAATCACTTCTTACATACTATATGGCTATGTTATAGTAAACTTAAAATTGAAAGCAAGCAAATATTTAATAACTTCATAAACTCATGGAGATTAAACAGCTTATTACTTATGATTGACTAATTAAACCTGTTTGGGTACCAGATATGGCTAGCTGGGTGACCAGCGTCTAGTCAACACCCAGAGTATGCAAAAATATTCATGAGTGTGATGAATGCTTAGGAAAAATTACTGATCTGATGGTTAGACTTTTTCTATTTGAGGGGGAAATAAGAAAACAGAGATACTTTATGATGGTAACTTCTCTTTATTTCACCTTGAAAAAAAATCATCTCTAAAAAATTTCTTTTTTCTTCCTTATTAGCTCTACATCCCTTCCCATTGCTGTCCTCAGCAGCTTCTCTCTAGTTGACTCTCTTCATCTCTCTCTCTCTCTGCACCCTTCCTCTGCTCTCCCTCAACACAACTGCCCTCCTCTCACAACCTAACTCTGGACATTTACATTTTACATGGACATTTACATGTTACATTACATTTACATATTACATTTTCGGGGCCTAACCTATTCTTGTAACACATCACTCATGTAGTTTCTGTTAGGTTAGGGATGTCACATAGACTGGTCAATGAGTAACACTTGGCCGTTCACATAGCTCTTTCCCAGAAAATGACATTGGAATTCAAGACTTAGCAATAACAGTTAATTAGCTGGACCTTAAGTGGTAGGGAAGTATGTGCAGAAAGTCCTTTCCTACAGAGTTATGTCTGCTAAGGTTGCTTCAAGCTCTGACCTTGAATTAGCAAAACGCCTGGGAAAATGACCTCATGTATTTATCTCAAGGGGCAACCAGGTATTTGTTTCTTGGGGCAATCAGCATGCTTTGATTTTTTTCTGAAGTCTCAAATTAGCTGTCTGTGTAAAAGGCTGTCTTTGTGACTGAGAATACTAGTATTTCTATGTCAGTCTGAATAATGTAAAGTATTCTAGTATTATTTCTTTTTATCAGAATTATGCATTAAGCAGAAATCATCTTCCTGATCATCCACAGCTACATGTGTACTTAATAAATGAAATATATACATGAGATAAACATACAAGCAGTGGGAAAACACCCATGGCAGTTCTTAGGGAAGAAATGCTTGGAAAACTAGTGTAAGACAAGGAAATTAAATGGATATAATCAGGAAAGCTTTTTGTTTCTTTCTTGAGTTAGTCTTTGACCTAATTATCCAGTAGTGTGTTGTTCACTTTCCATGAGTTTGTGTGTTTTCTATTACCATTGACATCCAGCCTTTTCCTTTTATGAAGGATATTATTTTATTTTTCCTGTCTCTTTGAGACTTATTTTGTGGTCTGTTTTAGAGAATATTCCATGGCTGCTGAGAAGAATGTGTATTCTGTGCTTGGGTGGGATGTTCTGTAAATATCCATTTGTGCTAACACTTTAACTTCTTATGTGTCTCTGTTCTGTCTTGGCTTTACGTTGATGTCTGAATGGGATATTAGAAATAGTCCCAGCTCAGCTAGGGCTAGGTTCATCCTCTGAGCACAGGAGCAAACTTGTAGAGTTAGAAAGCTTTTGCTGAAAACCCTCAGAAGTCTGGGGAAGGCTCACATGGTTCTGTAGATCTTAGTTCAGTGGCAGGGGCTAGAGTGTCACAGTGCCACATGAAGGAGGTACACAGTACTCAGGTCCTCAGGTAGCAGGGTTGGAACCTACTGCCTGCAACAGCTACCAGGATACAGGGGTCCTCAGGCAGGGAGCGTGGGAGTCCCTTCCTAGGCATGGTGCGTGGTGCCAAGCAGCAAGGTGGAGCTGCAGCAGGAATGGGGGTCACTACCTGGGTGGGCCACAAGCCATGCTCCTACTTATTTGATTTATATGTGTATGAAGGCACACATGTCACAGAGTGGAGGTTGGGGCAATTTTGAGAAGTGAGTTTTTTCCACCATGTGTAGTCCTGGTATGGAATTCATGTTGTCAGGTTTGCTGCAAGCACCTTTAACCACCGAGCCATCTTGCAAGTCCAATTTTTAGGTTTTTTCTTTGACAAAATAAAAAATATATAATTGTATGATGAAAATGTTATGTTTTGAGATACCCAAATTTTAAGAATATGTGATCGAAATATTGAGAATAAAATCACTGATCATAATTTTATTTTTATGAAAAACTATACTTGAAATTTTTAGGTTGTTTGCCCAGTCCTATAACTCTTGTCTATGAACAGAACTGTCCTTGCTTCACCAAGACCCATGCTTTGTGCTGTGGCTCTGACAGAGCTCACTCCCGACAGCACCCACTACTCTTCCGTGGCAGTCCTTGCACTCCGTGCCTTGGAAAGAGCAGCGTCCTTTGTTCTAACTCCTGAGTGCATCCAGTCCATGATAGTTTCTCTTTCCTATGTAATAATTCACAGAGTGCTTGTGTGAGCGGAGCCATGGATGCCATGGTGCTTTTCCTTTTCTCACCTCCTCGGAGCCTTCTTCTGTGTCCCAGTCATTCTTCACAAGACATTGTCGTTATCCTTGTTTCCTCCATGAGGAATCTGAGACTTAGAGAGGGTAGGACGTGCTCAGAGCTTTGGATCAGAGGTGCAGGAGGCCAAACCTCACACTGGCAGGCACTGGAGATCAAACTCCACTTTTTGTCGCTCTGCTTTCCTGCTTCTTTGACACATTTTTCTTTTCAATTCAGTTGAAATTTTTCTTAGTTCCTTCTTTCATTGAAAACCTTTGCTATGAAATGTTGAGTATTCCTTTACACTGTGTGAAGATGTGTCACTGTGACTGGTTTAGTAAAAAGCTAAGCGGCCAATAGCCAGGAGGAGGTATAGGTGGAACTTCTGGACAGAGAGAGCTCTGGGAAGAAGAAGGCAGAGTTGCCAGACAGATGGAGAGGAAGCAGGATGGGCAGTACAGAGTAACGATAGCCAAGACATGTAAAAATGTAGATTAAAAGAAATGGGTTGATGGAAGTTATAAGAACTAGTTAGGAACAAGCCTAAGCAAAGGCCAAACTTTCATAGTTAATAATTTCTCCATGTCATTTTTTTACAAGTTGGCAGCCCAAAGAAAAATCTCTCTACAATGAAATGAATGCAATTTTACATGCCTAGACTTTGGAGAGTTTAATGCATTGTTTAAAAACCAGCTGATAAGAAACAAAGATGTGAATAATACACAAAATGTAAATCACAGGTGAAGACGGGGTTTTAAAACATGCTTTTATATTTTCATTTAAATTGTCTTCCTGTGCAGTTAGTCATTTTAAGTTGTATAACACATATAGCCATTATATTTACAAGTTTGTGCAGTTACCACGAGAAGAAAACTTAGTTTTTATTGGTCATTTTCCAGCTCTTGGCAACCAGCTGCCTGCTGTCCTGTGGGTTTGCCTGTTTGGGTGTTGCCTGTAAGTGGAATCTTCCCTTCTGCATTACTCATGACATTCTCCCTGAGGCTTCTCACCGCTTTTCCTTTGTATTGTGTCTCTGTCCTGTGATTTTTGGAATAAGCCACATTATATCAGAGTCCAACACAGTGTTTATTTTATTTTTTTTTTAAATCTCTATAGATAGGCTGGTTGTCCTTCATTGAGGAGGTAACTCTTCACTTGTTTGGCTCAGTTCAGTTGGGTTGTTACTTTCTTGTTGAGTGTAATAGTTCTTTTATTTCGTATTTGAGGCCCTTATTAGATAGATGATTGAAAATTGTACTTTTCCTTTCTATAGGTTATTAATTTCTTGGTAATGCAATTTGGGATTACATTTGAGCATGGGTGAAGTCTGGTGTGTCTTCTTTTGCTTCACATGTTTCTGGTGTTATAGCTAAAGAATTTGTTGCCAGAATTAAGATCATAAAGATTGACACTTAGAATTTCCTGTATTGGCTTTAGAGCTTTGTCTTTGAAATTTGAATCTTTAGTCTCTTTTGAATTAATTTTTGTGTGTAGTGTGATGTTGAGAGTCACTTTGTGTTTGTATGTTGATGTCCATTGAAGAGGTGGCTTGCTTCTTGATAGTCTTGACAAAAGTGAACTGTATCTAGAGATGTAGTTAACTTAGGAGTAGAAACTTCAAAATACACAAAGTAAATTGGTTATAGGTATGTAAAGTTCTTTCTGGACTATTAATTCCATTGTTTTGGTCTGTATGTCTGTCTTGATACTAATACTACAGTTCAGATATCATAGCTTTGTACTGGGTTTTGAAAACCCAGAGGTGTGAATTCTTCAATTCTGTCCCTTCTTTTAAATATTGTTTTGACTATTTGGAGCCTGTTTTCATTTTCTCTGAATGTCGGGATCAGCGTTAGGACTTCGATGGATACACAATGTGTTTGGGTGGTAATGACGGACATCTTTTCCTTTTCTCAGTTCCTTCGGTTCCTTCCTTGTGTTTTATACTCTGCAGCACACACACTTTCTGCTTTATGACTAAATGCGTTCCTCGTACTTTGTAATAGAAATGTTTTCTTCTTTCTCTGGTGTTAGAAATACAGCTGATTTCTATTCATGTGTCTTCCAGCATTGCTAGGTTAATTTATTGTACTATGTTTTTGTGGATTCTGTAAGAACTGGCCTTCTGAGAATAGATGCGGTATATTACATCCCTTCCATCTGGATGCCTTGTATTTCTTGTGTGATTGTCTTCTCTGACTAGAAATTCCGGTAAGGTGCTGAGAGTAGCAAGGGAAAAGCAAGTAAGTATCTTGATCTTGTTCCTACTGGTAGGGAATGCCTTTCAGTCTTCTCCAAGGTGTACTATTAACTGTGGATTTTCATAAGCATCTTTAATAATTCTGAGTAAATTCCTCCTACTTTTAGCTTAATTGAGAGCTTTTGTTTGAATAACCAAAAGACATTGGATATTTTAGGTGCCTCTTCAGCACCAATCGAGGTGAGTCACACGTTCTGTTCAGCCTCACTGTATCGAGATGCTGCATTACATTGATTTTCATATTTGAACCACCTGGCATCACTACATGAGCATTTGGGTATAACTTCTAATCCTTGTAAGTGTGTTGCTGGATTTGATTTACAAGTGTTTTGTTGATTTTTCAGTATGAGGGACAAAGCCCAGGCCTTGCTCATACCAGATAAACACCCTCCCACTGAACTGTAGCCATAGCCTAGACTTGCTAGTGTTTTATTTAGGACTTTTGTCTATACATTCATAAGGGCTCGCTATCTGCTGTTTTCTCATGATATCTTTTTAAAGTGTTACTGTCTTTGGGAGGTTTTTAAATTGTGATTTGGTTTATGCTTGTTATTCTTTATTTTGATGGTCTATCTATCTATTCTTAGATCCATTTTGTCAATTTATATTTCTAAGAATTTGTCTATTTCATCTATGTTGTAACAGTCACATAATTGCAGTGTTTGTTATGAGATTTTCATGGTTTCTTTTAACTCTTTGAATGTATTTAAAATGTGTCTGTGTTACCTCTTGTGAATCTGTATTCCTCCTGTGAATAGGTCATGCTTTCTAGTTTCTTTGCATGTTTTATACTTTGTAGAAAACTAGAGAATCTGAGTATGAAGGTGTCTAACTGTGGAAGTTCAGGTCTTTTGGTGTGACCTGATGTTACTGTCTGGTGTAGCAGGCAGCACGACATGGGCTGCAGATGCCGTGTATGTGACTGACTGGTGTGAGGCTGACTAGCTCTTGGGTTGCTGATTTCTCCAATGAAGTATGAAAAGGTTGTGTGTTAGTAAAGCAGTTCCTGGGAGGTTGTATATATTTACTCCTTTCTCTTGTGTGGTATCACATGTCAAACAGCTGTTCTGGGGTCGCACCTGTTGTGTGGAGCTGGGCACACTGACTCTCAAGCTATCGAAGTCAGCTCTACTGTACCACTGTAAATGTTAAACAAACCAGCTAAAAATCCATATAGAAAAGCACTGTAAAATAACTTAGCAATACTGTAGGTTAATTACGTGCTAGAGATGATAATATTTTGACATTTTTGTTTTAAACTGTTAAAAAGTAATTATTTGTTTCATTTGAGCCTTTTCCATGTGGTCACAGAGAATATAACATCCCAGCTGTGTTCTGAGTTATGTCATTATGGGGAGCACCGCTCACAACCGTGATCTCTGAGTTCCAAGCACTGGCAACACTTCATGAGCAGAGGGATTAGGCTTTGCTTTACATGTGCCTTATATCTGCTTCTGCTTAGAGTCGTGTTTAGCTTTCTACAAGTAATAATTTTACAAACCTCACTGTAAGAGTAGAAATAAGCTGCTTATTTGCAAGTTTGTTGACAGAAATTGTGTTATTTATTAATGTCTTTAATTTCTTTTTCATTTTAGTGTTTTTCACTAGAGAAGGCATATTTATTGTAGATCAGCATAACCATTAATAATTATTTCTAAAGTGCATCTAATTAGTGCTTCCAAGAAATTAAGTAGTGATGTCAAAGCCATCAAGTGTGGAAAAGTATGTGTTCTTTGTACTTTTGGGAGGGAAGTGAACTTGGTTTTCACAGTCCAAAAATTTTCAGGCAATTACTGTATTAAATCTAAACTGGTAAGTGCCTTTTAATGAAGAAATCCCTCAAAATGGACAGTTTGAAAGGCTTAGAGGTAGCTCTGTCAGAATCTCGTGATAGCGCTGACAGGTGCTCCAGTAAAGGCGCATGACTCCTTATTTGAAGTGTGGATAAATCTGAACTACCAAAGATCTCTGTCATGGTATCAGATGAGGGCTGCTTACCAGGGGGGTGGCATGCATTGACAGAATACAGACAATTCGAAGAGACAGCATGTAACCTGCCCAGCTGAAAAAGGTACTGAGCTATATGGCTAACATAGATCAGAATAATGAGTTAAGATAAATCATAAGAGCTAACAAGAAGCCTGACCTAATGGGCCAATCAGTTTATAACCTTATGGAGTCCTATATATGATTTTTCCTTGGGAGTTGCCAGTTGTGGGGTACCGGGCCAGACAAAAACCCCAACAAGCCGGCCATCATGTTACAGCATGCACTCCCCATTGCTGAGGAAACAGTGTCTGCTATAAGTACTCCTTCTGCCTCAACTGCAGCCCTGCTGCTGTTCTTCATGGTGTAGTTGAAAATGGGCCTTTTCACTAGTTAAGTCTCAGACCTTCAGTAGAGGAAAGAGGTGATCGCCATGATTGTTTTTGCTTATATCACAAAGTCCTTAAACATTTAATTGGATTTTTAAAATTTATTTTACTTTTTAGAGGCCACAGATAGTTATTTTAAAATTTTTAAATATTATTCAAGATATATAGTTAAAAGAAAAATCATATATAAAGTTGAATAGCATTTGTCTTTGTTGATGAAAATATTCACTAAACAGAAATTTCATTGACTAGTATTTGGTACTGTTCACATAAAACCAGTCTGTCTACTTCATAAAACTACTTTCCTAACATACTTCTTTTTGTGACCATTTTTATGAGGTATTTTGTCAAAGTTCCTACCTCTTTTGGAGAAATAAACTTCAATAGAAAATTAAGTAGCTATTCATTGTCGCAAGAAGCCACTTATTGGTTCCCAGCTGCTCAGTCCTGGAATAATTACACAGAAACTATATTATTTAAATCACTGCTTGGCCTATTAGCTCTAACTTCTTATTGGCTAGCTTTTACATCTTAATTTAACCCATTCCCATTAATCTGTGTATCGTCACATGGTTGTGGTTTACCGGAAAGGTTCAGCTTCTGTCTCTGGCTGGTCTACATGGCTTCTTTCTGACTCCATCTTCTTCCTCCCAGCATTCAGTTTAGTTTCCCCACCCCACCCCCCGCCCACCTACCTCTATTCCCTGTGCAGGCCCAAGACAGTTTCTTTATTAGCCATTAGTATTAACAGCATACAGAGGGGAATCCCACATGACTTAACATTTTCTGTTTAAATAAAAAGGAAGGTTTTACATAATGCAAACACTTCAGGTTTTTAATCTCAGTGCTGAGCTATTTTAGAGTTATGATGTTTACCATCAGTTTATAATGCAATTCTTGTTAGATAATTCTCTCTCTCTCTCTCTCTCTCTCTCTCTCTCTCTCTCTCTGTGTGTGTGTGTGTGTGTGTGTGTCTGTCTGTCTGTCTGTCTGTGTGTGTGTGTACATGTATGTATATATGTTTTTACGTGTTTATATATGTAATACAATTCATATGTATATGCATATAGTACATATACTCCTTTCAATCCCCTCATTCATGGAAAGCAATTAAGTGGCAGGTTGTGAGCATGACTTTTTTTATAAGACCTTTATAAATAAAATGAAATCAATATAAGCGTCTTTCACAGGCCTATAAAGATTATAGGGCATAGAAGTTCTGAACTGTCTAGCTTTTTTAAAAAATCAGAACAAAGAGTATTCAAACCAGAGCAGTAATTAGTAACTGAACCCTGGAGCCGAGGGTCAACACTACTGCCTGTCATGCTTGTAAGCAGGTTCATCACCTGTGTCCCAAGTTGTCCTTCTTCCAGTTCCTAGGTCACTTAGTTACTGCTGTTTCCTAACCGTAAAGTACTGATATTAATCTGCCCTGAGAAGTCAGTGTTTAGGACAGCAGTTTAAATTGCTTTGTAAGGGTTTTCGGTACCTGTTTTACTGTAATAAAGAATAAAGAATAAATATCAGTGCAGTTAAGGTGTCACAGATCCAAAGGAGAGCAGCAGAAAATCCGTCACATAGGGGATAGTGCTTGAATCAGGTTTGAATACTGAGTAGGGTTTCCCAGTGGCAGGAAGTGGGGTTTTGAGACAACCAAACCCACACTCAACATAAATGAACAGCCATTTGTCTGGCACAGTGGCTCAGCAGGCCATACAAGCTTGGTTTGAGTTCCAGAATCCATAGGAAATGTGGAGGAAGAGCCCCAACTCCAGTTAATTGTCCTCTGACCTTATGTGCAACGCGACACGTGCCCCTTTTCCAAACAATTATTCCCAAACTCTTAAAAGTAAATAATAATTTGGAGATAACTATATTCCAGTTGCTGTCAAAGACACTAGGAATATTGTGACAGGTGATGTTAATGAGACCCACTCGATGGAGCTAACACTGCAGTGGGGAGCCAGGCAGGCAAGTGTGGTGAAAGCCAACTACAGCATGATAAGAGGCCAGGAGGAGCCCTTCGGGAGACCTGGTCAGAGTGTGTTCTGGGTGGCATGCGACAACACAGAGCAAGCGCCATTCTGGTAAATATTACCACCAAGAAATTTAGGTAATTCTGGATTAAACCAAACCAACGTATTTGACAAGAGACTCCCATAGTTGTTATCACTAGGATTTTATGAACTAAAGTTTCACTAAACGTTGTAGAAAAGCCTAGAGCAGCTGTGAGGACCCCATGGCCAGATGAGCCTGAGCAGAGCCCCGGGAGGGAGGCTAGGTTTAATGAGAAGGCCTGAATTGTGCAGAATAGCATGTGCCCCTTCTCTGGTGGACACTGGAATGCAGGGTTGGGTTGGCTTTTAGAAGTGACGCTGGTGGCTTTGTAGGCTCTTGTAAGGGAAAATCAGGGAGCCTATTATAAGAGAGAGAATGATGGGGCTGAGTAGTAGAGAGGAAAGGGGAAAACTGAAAGACATTTGGAAATAAAATCAGCTCAGAACCGTATTTATAAACAATAAAAAATAAGAACAGTAAAATGCTTGACATGGGATGTTTTTAATCAAATGAAAGTATATTTTCAAGGGAGGGAAACCTGGCCTTGTTCTTCCTAGTGAAGGTTATAGCAGAGGTGCGAGGCTTCTACTGGTTGTGCATGCCAGGCATGTGAGAAACAAAGAGAGCTCTATGTGTAGATGTGTCCCATACTTCCTACCTCTACCGAGCTTTTCTTTCACTTTTGAAATAAGGAAGCTCAGAAATGGAGTGGAAAGTCTTTATGGGCTAGTTTTGAATAGTTGAGCTTTTTAAGAAGAAACAAGGCTGTTCTTTCTTCTACATTAAGACAGATGACCTTGAATTAGAGACACCAGCGTGTCTCTAACTGGTGGGTGCAGCGTATGTAGCTGTGCATGTGCAGTCCACCAGTCACCAGAGCCAAGGGTGGGCAGGTGGCAGCTTCCTGCTGCCAAGTCATCCTTGAGCATCTTTGGCAGGCACTGGAGTAAACGGTGGGAGGAAGCGGCACCTGCTCTCCAAGTTAGACTTGGAGCGTGTGCTGTGCCCTGATATTTATGTTTGTTTCTGTTGCTGTGTGGCATTTCCCTTGGGTGTTGGATACTGTCATACGTGTTGATTGACTGGCAAAGATTAGTCTGATAGATCACAGTCATTCAGATCATAAAAACAGTTATTTCTCTTTAAAGATACCTTGGTTATGCCACTTCATTAGAATTCCTTACCAGGTGTGGTGGCATGTGTCTGCAGTACCAGCACTTGGGAGGCTTGAAGCAGAAGGACCATGAACTTGAAACTAGCCTGGGCTTCATAGACTGTGACAGCATGCACAACCCCTGCCCAGGTTCATAGCAGAGAGATCCAAGCACTGAAAAGGGGAAGTGAACACAAAGTCCCACCCCTAACAAAGAAGCTATTTGCAATTGGCGGCTGCTGGGAAAGGGGAAATCTACCTTCTCCAACAGTGTCTCACTGGAAAGATCAGCTATACCCCAGGATAGGCACCATGCCCGGGAGTACTCAGCCAACACAACACGGACTCTGTGTAGCTTTTTTTTGGGGGGGGGTATTTTTTCTTTCTTTGTTTGTTTTTCATTTGTTGGGTGAGGGAGAGGGTAGAGACAGGGGGAGAGAGATGCGCAAGAATGTGAAGTTATGTGGGTAGGGAGAAGTCCAGGAGGAGTTGAAGGAGGAGGAAACATGATCAAAATATATAAAAGAAATTTAAATAAAAGGATAATGATAAAAAGAGAAGGGAATAGTAATTCTCTTAGGGAAATAACCAGTAACTTGTCTCGAGGCTAAAGTATAATTAATTTCCTTTGCTAAACATAGTAAATACAAATTGATAAACTTTCTGTGAAGATGAAAAGATGAATTATTTTATTTTTATAAGTTTAGAATTCTTCTTGGTGGATCTTAGTACCTAATAGAGAATGACTAAAATCCGAGGGGAAAATCAAGGACTATACATGACATTACATAGTCCTTCAGTGCTCTTAAGAGCCAAGCTGCCATAATGATGCTCCTGCATCTCAATTTTACTCTAAATATTGGTATGAAAAACTAATTTTACTACTGTTTCCGAAATATTCTTAGATCTTCATGCAATATTTTCTTTGATAATTTTATGTTTTCAAAATTGATGTGATTGTTTAGTTTGATTTTTTTTTTTCCTGGAGCATGATTAGAAAATTTGTTAGGCAGGCATCAGAGTTGCCTGTGCCTTCTTTCCCTCTGGCCTCAGGGGTGCTGCCCTTTGGAAATAGTGCTGTCTGGAAGAGGAAGTAGGTTTGCTGGGCTCATTCAGAATGGAGCAGGGAGACTGAAGAGTTATAGGACCCTCTGCAGGCTGCAGCAGACCGCAGACTCCATGGGCTCTTTCCTCATTTCCCCACCCGGCTCACTCTTCTCACTGGCTCCTCCTCACTGTCTTCTTGACCCCAGTTCCTGCCTTTGTGTGACTTCTTATCCTTCCTCTAGGTCCCTCTCTGCTGCTGTCCTTGAAAGCACACGTTTGTGTACACTTTCAGTGTTTGCACAAGCTTAGCCTCACTGTGATGAGCACCGTGGAGTGTAGCTTAGGCCTCCTCTCGGAAAGGACTAGCAGTTCTTAGAACCCCGTGGCACTGAGCTGCGGGCTTTTGAGTCTTTCTGGCTTCCTTTCTTGTCTTATGGTAGCTTCCTTTCACTTCTGTCATCCTTAAGAGAAACCAGCTGATGGGACTTCATTATCTTGGACTTTCATCCTTCCAAATTGTGAGCTAATAACCCTTTATTAAGTCAAGTACCCAAATCTGAGTATTTGTTATGGGAACATAAAGTGAACTAATATAGGGAGTGATCTCTTCGTGGTCTTCAGACTCGATGCTGGAGAAACAGCACTGTTAAGTTGCTGCCCCGTCCTTTACTCTGCTTTACCATTTGGAACACTTTGATTCTGGCCCGAACTCTGTTCCTTCAAATCTGTCTTGGGTGTCTCCCAGCCTTTCTTGGATTCTGGTATTTACTGAACTTATTGTGCTTTTTAATACAAATTAGAATACTTGGGGCATATCTTGATTTTCCTTGTATTTCTAACTTTATATTTCCTGCCTTGGAGTCATTCTTCCCAAAAGCAGGTTGTTTCAGTGCCCATCTTATCTTAATACAATGTTTAATGTTTGTATCAGGCAATTCCACAAAATTAAGAGCAAACCTACACCAAGTTGCACTACACAGACAAATGCTAACACTTCAGAACCACTTGTAAAATTTTTGAAGTCAGCAGATGGGTCCACATACACAATGTTAGCATTATAGCCCTATAACTGTACTATTGTTCAAAAACCACTCAGGTAGCTGTGTTTAGTGACTGATATATGGTATTGGGGGTATTTTGTATTTATTTTATATAAGAAATAAATGTCAGTATATGAGAAACAACTGAACCATGGGGGGGGGGGAGTCATGTCCACTTTCTTTAAGAGGGAGTGGAAAGATCGTCAGAGCCTTGGGACCAGAAAGTCAGCTGAGAAGCTGTGTCATTTGTATAGGACAGGGAAGCTGCACTCATGAAACCTTAATAGTATGGCTGCCTAAACAAGGCCTGAACAGTGTCAACACTAGTTGACATGCCAGTGTTGATGGAGGAGATCTCATAGGTCCCCACCCCTAGATGAAAGGCTGCAGGCAGTTAATGATTGCTGAAAGAGGGAGAATCAGTCTCCCCCAAAGTGGGCCTCCCTAATTGGTTTATCCAATGCCATGTGTCATCCCTAAGAGCATATACATATAAGCAACAGTAAATGGACTGAGCAGATTGTGTTGGTAGATTTAAAGGCATGTATACATAAAGCAGTCATAATTAAAGAAAAGAGAGCACAGTGCAGATGATACATGGAAGTAGGAGGTGGGTTTAGAGTTAGGGGAGGAGCAGCGGGAGTCAGGAGCAGGATAGGATATTAAAGGACTGAAGAAGACCAAGTACGGCACATATATGTATCAAGTGACGTAATGAAACCCTTTAGTTTGTACAATTAGTAAATGAAAGTGGAAAGACCTTATATGTGCCTTGAACCCGGTTGTTGAAGAGTTCATACCATTCCATTAGAAAAATTCTTTTTAAAAACCTAGTTCATGATATTTCGGAGTGGTCCGGGGAATTGAGGGTGAGTAGTGCATTGTCTAGAAGCCTCAGAATTGACTCTGATCGGTTATTTTCACGGAAAGTGCCTACTGTAAGAAACAGTGTCTGACTCTTAGGAAACGCTTAATCTCCAAGTCTGAGTACTTCCCACTACTCCTCTGTTCTTACCCTGGTGGAGTCTGCAGTCTGCTGATCCTAGTCTGCCCTTCACAGTTGTGAGTCTGGCATGAGTGAGTTAGTTCACCGTGGGCTGAGAGAGCGCCTGCCTTTCTGCATTCCTACAATATAGATCATAATCTGGACTCTTAGTGGTTGTGCTCTTCGGTCAGTTGACATTTTCTTTTTAATTTAAAAACATACAAGTTGTTTCTATGTTTTTCTATGGAACGCTAGATTAAGCTGCACATGATTTCTTAATTCTTTTTAAAATTGATCCTGTCCCTAATGAGACCTTCAGGCAGCTTTATTTTAACAGGATGCCCTTCTTGTCTGATGTGAAGACAGTGTCTGACACTGCTCCCCAGCTGCCTCAGAGCAGAGCACGCTCTCTGTCTCTCGGGGTTCTCCATGGCTCAACTCCCTCACCCCCATGTATTCTCCTTTAACCTCCTCTGCTTCATCTCTTTCATTCTAAATTTGTCGGTTTTTCTTGCCAGAAAACAAAAAGAAAACCCACTATTGCTTGTTTTCATCATCCCTTCACAATTATACATGTGTTATCTCAAACATGCTGCAGTATGACTAGTAAGATTCTTTAAAATAGACGGCTGAGTGATTTCAAAACAAAATATTTTTGTTAAAAAGGAGCTGCCTCCATAGGATGGTGGTAGAAACAGCTATGTTCTTAAACCGCCAGCATTTTCAGTTAAGTCTGCATTTCTCATATTCTGAGTCTTACTTGTCAGCGCACTTTTCTACATGTATCTAGTCACTTCTGCTGTGTGGTTTAACTGACATCGTGACATATCCTAGGCTTGCCTAGGGAGCGTCTTAAAGTAGGTTTATCTGGATCAGGCTGGTCTGTGGGGCACGTGTATGGGGTTATCACGATTGTTAGTTGATATCAGAAGACCAAGCCAGTTGTGACCAGCACCATTCCCTTGTTTTGATTTTACATAAAAGGAACATAAATATATCACACAGTTCAGCTTTACTTCTCTGAATTTATTTTGTCTTCAGTTAATTTATGGGATCAGATCTTGAATCTGTGTTTGAAGTCTCCTTAGAAATGACAGTTCATATGTGTCAATCTGTTGTGTTTGCTATCCAGTAATTAGCTTCAAGTTCATCACTGCACAGCTTTAGTGACTGTGTGGACAAGCACTGGGGTGTAAGCTCAAAGTGTTGGCATTACTTACAAAATTTTGTGACTTCATGTATGTATTGTCATTTATTTTTAATGAATTTATTTTTCATTTTTTCTAATTGAGGAAAAAATGGGTCATAGAGGTAGATGGAATCCTGGGTTCTGTGACAGGTTGATATCTACACAAATCTTTTAAAGTTAATTGAAAGTGGTATGAAATTTGTATATACAACAACCAGAGGAAAGCAGATTTTTGCTGGTGCCCAATGCCCCTTCTGCAGTTGTAATTTTCTTATGTTCTGTCAACACTGTAAAGCAGTATTCCTTGGTGGGGATAACAAGAATTCAAGACTGTTCATTTCTTTGATGACAGGAAGGTTAGCATTTTGAAAGGCGGTACAAATTAACAATTTTCTAGAATTCCACTTTCTTTCATTTGTGGTTATCTCTTAATTCCAACATTTTTCTGTGCTTGATAAATGGGTCAAATATGTGTTTTATTTATTTGGAAGTGGTGGAAGGCAGTGACACTTTGTAAGTTTCAGCTGCCATTGTGCTCTGCTGATAAGGATGGGTGCTTATGCCTTTCTGAAAAGATTACATGAGCTACAGTTGGAAGGAAAATTGTATTTACAAAAGATAGGATGGCGTCCCTAATAGATGCTCAGAATAGGCTATTCACTCTGCAATATGCTGAGTTTTACTAGAAGTAACTATATTATGGAAAAGACAATCTGATTGCAGGTAAGTTGTTGCCTCTCTATGCTGGTCCAGAGGGTTTTGGCTCATTTTTTCCTGATGTGTTCATAACAGTGTTTAGTGTTGCATCTGTATAAACAGGTAGTGTGTAAGTAAGTCTAAAGAATGTCTTTTATTGCTTCATGCCTCTGCTATTAGATTAGTAGATTTATAGGTACACGGTTTTACAAAGATCTGCAACATGATATGCCGGC
The DNA here is from genome assembly GCF_982192425.1 of Myodes glareolus. Lineage (NCBI taxonomy): Eukaryota > Metazoa > Chordata > Mammalia > Rodentia > Cricetidae > Myodes > Myodes glareolus. Next base: position 31,842,708 of record NC_142043.1, on the reverse strand, counting down.
AGTACCATCAAAGTCAGAATACCAGGATCTGCTGCTCCCATCTTGCTGTCAAAGTAATGTTATTAAAATCCAGGGTGCCAGGTCAGAAAGATCACTTGCTATCACTGGCCATCTGTGTTTTACTGCTGAGCTAAACCATTCCTGGATACTCGCAACACCATTGCAGTACCCTGACTGTAGAAGCACAGCATGCTGCATGATTTATATATTGAGTTTTCTTTTCGAATGGATTATGAGAAAGTCAACAACTGTGATCACAGTGGCTGAGAAGAAACTTATCTTGTATTTTTTCTTTCTTCCTTTTCCCATTCATTTTAGATTTTGGATTTAGTAAAGGGGACTCATTACCAGGTAGCCTGTCAGAAGTACTTCGAGATGACACATAATGTAAGTACATTATGTAAATTTGCAGATTGATGTGTGTGGTTGTTGCTCTGTGTTTTGCTTGGTGCTTTTTGTTGTAGCAGTGAAAGTCACTCTCCATAATTCAACAAAAAGAGATTTGTTACATGGTATTAAGCAACTTTACAAGATTTATAAAAGCACCAAAGAGCTGAGATAGGTTCTAGAGAAGGAGAAATAGTCCAAGGGAGATGCGTGCCATACTGCATCCACCACTCCCGGTCTAGGTTCAGAAACCAAGATTGGTGAGATTTTGGTTTGAAGAAAAAAAAATAAAAGAATTTATTACGTCTGTCACAACACTGCAAAAGCTACCATAGAAAATACATAAGTAGTCATAGCTGAACTTAGAGAATTTGTCTATGGAGCAGGGTAGAGTTGACCTATAGTCCTTGATTTAATTTGCCAATCCCTGAACTGGGTTAGATCTGGGGCTTTGGCCATAGCTGTAGAGATGAACCAGCGACCTTTCCATCCTCCATGAAGAAAGTTTGGTATATTGTGGCTGCCACTTGATAGTAGTTGATCTGCCTCCCAGGCTTCATATTTTGCATGGTAGAACCATGGTTTACATGTGGATTGGAATTACAAGAGATTTAGAGAAATGTGACCATTATCTTGCTCGCTTCCTTGGTACGGAAGCTCCTACTGGATAGTTAACAGGAGTGCTGAGCGAGTCCATCTGACACGGGTTTGAAATAAGGAAAGCAGGAATCACAGGCTCAAGAGGCCTGCAGTGATTAGATAGATCACCCAGAAAGGTGAAGTTGCTACAGTTGGGAGAAGCATGCCACAAACTCTGGTGCACCAAAGAAGTATGCACGCTAGAGCCTTTCATGTGAGCAGAACTGACAGCTCTGTGCAGCCACAGGAAACGTGTAGGGCAGAATCAGCCTACTGGGCCCACATTCACAGGCACTAATTTGAATGTGACTCCCTAACCTGGGACACACGTCTAAGAATGGGCATTGGAGGCCTGTCCGCCTCTTGAACTAGTTCACCACTGAGTGCTCGTGTACACTGTGGTGGGCTGTGATTCTACCCCAAGTCTCTCCACAAAGGCACTGCATTTGTCATTTGTCACTGAGTGCTAGTGTACACTGCGGTAGACTGTGATCTTACCCCGGTCTCCCCACAAAGATACTGCATTTGTCATTGGTCACTGAATGCTTGTGTGCACTGCGGTGGGCTGTCATTCTACCCTGAGTCTCCCCACAAAGAACACTGCATTTGTTGAGTCATTATCAGCTACTGCACTAAATTTTATATTCATATTTTTATTTGGTTGTCAAAAGATGACTTTTACAATGTTGGCTATGTAATTGCTTAATTTCTTTCTAAGTGTTCATAGGAAAATTGTCTTATCAATGATTAAAATGACAAATAATATGAGCCTTTGTGGAACCCTTAAGGCATTGCAGGCACATCACCAAGTTCACTGAGCACCTTGGCTCCTTTGAGCCCTACAGCAGGTCCTACTGTACCCTGTTAATGAACACAGCATAGAGACGCTGAGCAGCCTGGATAAGTTTTTGTTGGAATGTAACTGAGATTTGAACCTGGGCTGTTTGAGTCCTTAAAAGCCTGATAGCCTAGTCGTGTTCTATGCCTTGTCCTAGATTTGGAAAAACGTCAGCCGAGGTGATTCTAGACAGGAAATGTTAAACTTTGAGGCACTGGTGAGGTTGGATGATCTAACTCATACTCCATGGCTTATGTAAGGAAAACTGGATCCAGGGTACTCACTCAACCGGCCTCCATTGTCTGAAGGAACATCTTGTGCTAGAGATGGGCCTACCGTGAATCTTCCACATCTAGTTGGAAATATTGCCCTTATTTTTGAAACAGCTTATTCTTATAAATTTTGAAATGTTCGTCATAAGAAAAATTAGTAAGCAACAGCAAAGTTTCTTAAGTTTGATCATGACAGGCCCTTTCTTCTCAGCACCAGCCTTGAAGGCCCTGCCCCATGAGGACTTGTATGGCACTGTTTCTGGGAAGAGGTGAACAAGCATATATTCACCCAAGCTAGGGAACCAACAGCAGACCAATGTATAGGTTCCACCAGTCTAACTTGGTGAACCAGTGGGCTTTCCTGGGGTTGCTTTACAGGGGTGGGAATGACTCAAAGACAGGTGCATCACCAGAGCCCACCTCAGCATGGGTGACAGCTCACAAAAGCTGGAACTCCAGCGCATACTGCACAGCCTGCATTTAGCTCGGGATGTAGAGTGTGTCCTTTCCAGGTGCCTCATTTGGTCTGGGCCTTTTTTAGGTACCCTGGCTGGTCTTTACCTCTGCCTGTCAGCTTGGCTTCTCTGCCTTTTCTAGGAATCTCAGCTTCTCTGAGAGTTTCTGTTAACAGCATATATCTGCTTAGAGAGGATGGTGCCTAATGAATCTGGTCGGTTTCAGGGACTTCCTGAAGCTATTGAATTGTTTACTTCCAGAGTTTAAGGAGCTTCCCTGCTCCTTAAATATTTCACCTCCCTTTAACAACTTTGTCTTAAGGAGCTTCCCCTTTACAACCTCCTGCTGTGCACCCCTCTCCCCTTAGAACACCCTGCTGTGCACCTCACCTTGGCATCCTTGTCTCACAAGCTTCCCTCCAGCATGGAAGAGGAAACCGTTACATGACAGGACTGCATTTCTTACTTTGCTGACCCAGCATTCATATACGCTCTCAACCATTTGTGGACCCTTTAACTAAGAAGTCTCCAAACTTTCAAAATGTTAGATTCTGTACTTAAGCTTTAATTTTAGTAATTAAATTAGGCTTAAAGTTGAGTTATACTAAGTTATTTACCCTCCCTCCCTTATCCCATGTTTGTTTTGCTTTTTAGTATAGCTCAGATTGCCCTCAGAGTCATTCTGTAGCCCACACATGACCTTGAATTCCTCACCCCTCTGCCTGTACCTCCTGGGATAATAGGCAAGCACTGTACTAAGTGAGCCACACTCCAGTCTGGTGAATTCTTAAAGTGTGCTTTTGTGGTATCCAATACAACTAGGGCTATAATTTGCCAGTTTTTAAACCTAGCCTTAGTTCACTCAAGATGTGATCAAAACCTTTTCGTAGCTTACACTGCATCAAAGTACCTGTATTCGTTAGATTTGTAACTGTAGATTTGTAGATCTGGATAGCTTCACTTATTATTTTTCTGGTGTAAAAATAGAATCTGTTTGTATTGCCTACTTTCTGCCCTCCTGTCTCCCTCCCCACTAAACCTCTGGGTTCATTTTCCAGGCCTCGGTGATGAAATTCACTTAAATGCAAGTTTTGAAAATGAACTCGTTAATTGATACCATTTGCAGCAGCGCTGTGATAGCTCCATATGGCTGTGTGGTAACACCAGCTGCCTCATTACAAGCTGTCATTGCAAACCTCTTGATTAAAACCCGAATATCCCATAGGTAAAACAGCATTGCTTCCATTCTTCAGATCTATATTCGCTGTGGCAGAAATATGAGACCTACATTTGTTTGAAGGTCATCGGGTGGAATGTATTGATTCCTTCAGTGGGTGTCAAAAGCTGAACTACTGATAGCTGTCTGCCTCAGTGCTTTAAGGGACAGTGTTCAGAACAGTTATATATTGCAGTACTCCATCATTTGCATTCTTAAATGCTTTGACTGTAAGTGGAAACACTAGGCCTTGTGTTACTCTCCGAGTTTTAATTGAAAATGGCTTCTTTAGAAATTGATCCCTTTGAATATTGATTGTAGACTTATTTTCCAAGTAGTTAAGCATAATTTCTTCCCTAGCATATAAATTGCTACAAAAGTCTTGTGAAAACCTATCACACATTTTTCTAAAGTTTTAAATGGAGTGTATGAAATGCACTTAAGTGTCTTTACTTGTGTGGGGTCATCCTTACATAGCAATTGACGTCTGGGCCAGAAGCTGTGCCCACCATCATGTCTCATTTAGAACCCATCATAGCTTCCTAACTCATTTCTCCAGAGTCTACACATGCCCCGTTTACATCTTTTCTCCTCACACAGCAGAGGGGTTCTTTAAAGTAAAAAAGAAAAAATAATGATAACTTTATTTTTTGGGGAAGTCTACCTCATTTTTAATCAACTTACCTTTCTTGACTCTTAAAACATTTGATTTGGATTTCATATAGACTCAATTTAACATATCCCATTAGTTTCCCCCAGAACAACCTGACATCATCGCACTGTTATTATGCCATTCCATAGACGAGAAAAGTGAGGCTGGGAAAGGCTACTGCGTTTTCACTTGCTCACAACACATTCTGAGACTTGAGTTCAGTTACCTTCTGTAAGATGGGTGTGCCGAACACTTTAACAACTTGAAGGGAGGCACAGAAAAATTTCTCATAGTAAAAAAAGAAAGATAACTGTCTCTATATTACTCTCTTTCTAGAATTAGATTATTTTTGTAAGTTTTTTAAAAAAAAAAGACTGTAAAAATAATCTTTAAAGGAGCTGGAGAGATGGCTCGATGGTTAAGAACACTGGTGGTTTTTGCAGAGGACCCGAGCTTGGTTGTCCATCGCTACGTGGCACTTACAACGGCCTGTGACTGCATTTCTTGGTTATCTGCTGCCCTCTTTGGAGGGTGCTTGCATACATGCAGGCAAAAACACGCATATGCATAAAATAAAAAATCTTTAAAAAATAACAATTAAAGCCAAGTTTTATACAATTTTCATTGCCAGTTTATTTGATCTTGCATGAATCCTCTTAATACAGCTTCAGAGAAACATAAGTGCTCTAGTCAAAAGGCCTGGATTCATTTTTCTTGTGTTTAATTCCATATGTATGTGGTATTGTTTATAGAAGGACATTTTAGTGTGCAGTGTATAGAGCAGGCTTCCCTCCCCATTCTCACCCTTGTGTTCCTCTTGACGGTTTCATTTTTCCTTTTATGCCAGACACACAGACATGATTTTGGTGCCTGTGTAAAATCTAAGGACCACAAATGAGGAGGAAGAGAATGTTTATCTTTTTCAGACTGGCTTTGTTTTCTTATTGTGATTATCTCCAGTTGTATCCATTTTCCTGCAAATGATATAGCTTTATTCATGATGCCTGAAAATATTCCCTTGTGTGCATATATACAACATTTTCTTTATCCATTCCCTGGTTGCTGGAGGCTAGGTTGGTCCCATAACTTTCCTATTGTGCATAGTGCTATAGTAAACAGTGGTGTTCAACTTATTTCTATTATATGTTAATTTCAGAAAGGTTTAAATGTCTTGTGAGACATTCCACGTTTTTCAGGAATTGGGTGTAATCAGATAAAGAAGTTCACAAATTATGCCATTGTTAATAAAATTACAAACTTATCATAAAACATTGAGGAAACACAAATTAAGCAGCCCCATTGTAAAAAAGATAAAGATTTTTTTCTTGGTGATCTGTGTAATAATTCTAAAACCTGGATACAAATAGCCAGTCACTTAGCACAGTAATGGTCCTACAGCTCCTGGCCCTGTGTGGATTTACGACTAAAGAACCAGGATATCTGGAGGTGCTGACTTAGCAGGAAACCCCCTTTTTTTCTGGCGCATGTTCCACCGCCGAGTTTGTTCAGAGCCACAGCAGCTCCTTTTCTCACTACCAGCCCGGATTAGCCCACCATAAGATTCCATACAGATCCAGTCACACTCATCTCCTCCCTTGTGCCTGGAGAACTATGTCAGACAGACCCTGGCTTCCTGAGATCTCCGAGGTCTGATCCCTGCCAGTCATTATAACCTTGTTTCTTCTTATCGCTGTATGCGCCTTTTATACCAGGCCATGGGACCCCTTCTGTACCACCTGTGCCACCCCCCCTTTGCTCTGTACCAGTGCAGCTCCTGTGCTGGCCGCTTCCCCATCCCAGCCTCTTGCCCTCTCCATCTTGCCAGCCCGCCTCAAAGAGCACTTCTCACAAAGCTTCCTTTGATCTGCCTCGCCGGAGTGATGGCCTTTATCTGTAACCCCTACACTTCCAGTTTCTGGAAATGATTTTTCAACTTATGAATTACTGGGCTGTGATTTTTCTTTAGCTCTAATTTTAGTCAAATGTATTCTTGTGTTCTGGAAAACTACTGATTATAACACAGCCACATATACAGTAAGGCGTGAGATATATGACTGACCTGTTCTGGGCTCAACTCAGTAAATATTTATGAGATACCTATTTTGTACAAGCCAGCTCAAGACATAGTGAAGTGTTAAAAATGGTAAAAGCCAAAAATGGGGCCACAAACCTGTAATCTCAGCTACTCAGGAGCCTGAAACAGGAGAATTACAATTCAAGGCCAGCCAGGCTAATACAGCAGAAATATAGAGACACTGTCTTTAATAAATAAATGGATGAATAGTAAGATAAATAAAAAGACATAGCATAATAGTTTCTGATCTGAAAATATCACATTTCTAAAACCAAGCAAAGTGGTGTCTGCTGTTACCGCTAACTGCAGATGAGGAGATAAGGTTTGCTGTGGGGCTGTGTTTCATAGACGCAGTAATCTGACCCAGTGGTTGAGAATGAAGAAAGGAACTTGAACACTCACACTGGAAATGAAAATTTCCCTGTTAGATTATGCCACATCTTTGAGGAATCACTAAAACAAGAGACTGCAGTTCTCAGGAATGACTATTGTATATATGACACAATACTTTGACCTTGGCTTAAGGACAGTCATTCATATAGCCCATCCTTGGTAGTGTAATCTTGGGCACAATCCTTAACCTTCCTTTTCAGTTGCATTACCTAAAAATCCTGGAAAATATTGACACTCTAGCTGAGTGCACGGAGAGTGTGTCTGTGACACCTGGCACACGGCTGCTGTGTCTGTGACACCTGGCGCATGGGGGACAGTAAGTTCTTGCTGCTGATAAGAAAACTTTTTTTTTCACCATCAGTAAACTTTAGAATCAAAATCTGGGAATGATATTCTTTGCTCCTCCATTTCCGGTGTTCGAAAGGTGCAGAATAATGAGCAATGTGAGATAATACTCGAAGTTCAGTATTTGAGGAAAAGAAGCAGCATAAACTATTAGGTTCCCACTGAGTTACAGTTAAAATTTTAAAAGATTTCCTCCACAGGACAGATCACAGGATGCCCCAAATTAACATGGAGAAGTTACATTAAGTAAGATTGCTTGTTCGGCCTTCTAATTATACCAAATGAGATTTCATATACCAGACCTAAGCCCTGAAGTACACTGGCCCCAGGAACCAGTATCAAAGTGATCAAAGAGATTTTATACCACTTTGAAAAGCTTGGTCAGAAATGTGCTAAGCCTTTTGCTTAGGGCTAGGGCAGCAGTGGCCTGTGCATCACTAGTGGCCATTTTAACACGCAGACGTGCCCAGGTGTGTTTCCCAAACTCTGTTTCTAGTGTGCAGGGGCCGGAACCCAGGTGGCACATATGCTAGGAAAGGGCTCTACCCCTGACCTGCACATCCAGGCAGCCCTGTGGAACATATTTTTATCATGAGTATTCATTAACAGACATTAGAATGCTGATGTGGATACTCTTAAAAATTGAGGGTGCATTGGGTGTGGAGGGCTGAGTTGTTATCCAGCGTGTCACAGAATGGTGATCTAGTTCTGTGAACGTGGCTGGGGGCTGGAGTGTAGCTGTCTTGAGTCTTTCTGCTCTGCTGAGAGTATGGAGTGGATAGAAAGAACAGCCAACTGCAGAGAGCTGGACTGAGCGTACATCTGTACTAGCTCCGGTGTCTGTGGGCTTCAGCGGATGCTCCACTGAGTGAAGTGGGTAAATAGTGGGCTGCGTATTTCAGATGGGGATAGCTGGGATCCACATCGTGGGCCTTCAGCTGTGGGTGGGGGTGGAGACAGCCTTTGAAGCTTTATTTCTAGCGTTGCTGTGTGCTAATGTGGTTTAAATTTGCTTACTTGGGCAGGTGGAGGATTGTGGCTTTTCTTTGAATCATCCGAATCAGTTCTTCCTTGAAAGCCAGCGGATCCTAACTGGTGGCAAAGACATCAAGAAGGAATTCAGCCAACCAGAAACTCCTCAGCCCAAACCCAGTGTCCAGAAGGCGAGGGATGCATCGTCTGCCTTAGCCTCTCTAAACTCCTCCCTGGAAATGGAGCTGGAGGACCTAGAAGATTGTTTTAGTAATTGATGTGGCCACTTCAGTACATTTCCCCCCCAGTTAATGCATTCCTGTTTGTAAGGTTTGCCTTTTTAAAGCCCTGCTGTTGAACAACTTCCTCTACCCACCTATTCCATGTACAGACATTTGTTAGCAAAGCAAGCTTGCTTCTACCTTAATTGTGACATGATGATAAAAGACAGTGTTCTGTTGAAATCTTTTATTGAATATTTTGATCTGAATCCTGTTTCAGAAAATTAAAACAGAACTTAGTGACTAAAGTTCTGAGGCAGCAAATACAACTAAAACCAGTTTCACATATTAGAATTTTGACCCAGTCCTCTTTTGGAGCATTTTTGCTAATAAATATGAACATGTATATGACTATATCTGTGTGATTGGGATCTTATTTCACAGCAAGCTAGCCATCACTTCTCTGTTTGAAATACTCATCACTGTCAGTCAGTATGGGGAGCAGAGGAGGCTCCAAATGAATGCATAAGGAGTGGATAAAGTCCCGCGTGGATGTGTATTGTTGACACGGCACGGCCATGGCAAGGACACCGATGACTGAAACTCATGAGAATGGCAAAGCCTTCCTTTGGTCTGAGTGGGAATGCTGTAAGTGTGCGCAAAAAATTCCCAAGCCCAGCTTCCTCATCTGGGGTGTCTTCTTGGGACTGCTGTCCTGTGGAGACCGTCTACCGAGACCAGCTACCCTGCTCCTCACTTCGGACTCACCACCGTTTCTGGTTGTGGCTGCAGTTGATGCACTCCATCTAAGCAAGCCCAGTCTCCCCCGCTCCGAGTTTTCTGCATACGCGCCTCTGCTCTGCCCTTTCTTCATCCCCTCATTGCCCCAGACAGCTTTCACCAATGAAGATTAGAAACGCTTTCTTTTTTCCATGGCCCGTTTGTTACTTGTTGTCAGCAGAAGAGCTCCGTCCTGTGAATGGCAGCAGACTCCCTGAAGTGAACAGGACTGGAGAGACAGAATTCCTGTAGTTACTTGCTCAGGGACAGGCCGTTAGATAAGTATTAGCGCTCCGCATCTCTGCTCTTTCCCACTGGCTTCTTACAAAAGCAAGAAGGAGGTTTAAAATCTAAGGTATGGATTACCAAATAATTTGGTAGCTAGTGTTTTTTTCAATGCGAACAGCGGGGCTTAGCAGACAGTGAATGAATGCAGTTCCTGGTCCTGGCTTGCTTCTGGCAAGGAGGTGAGGTAGGCCCGGACAGCCCATGAGGACAGTATTCATCAGAGCCATCTGCTAGGTGCCTGACTCCCCCACTGCATCTCCACTCACCTAGAGGAGCTGGGACTTTTATATAAGAGAAAGGGTTGTTTTCAACTGTGTGGAAAATACAAGCCCATTAATCTGTTTCAGTCTTTTCTTCTGGTAAGGGAGTACTTGTCCTTTTTCTTTGGAAAAGAATCTAACTCGAAAAGACATTGTATTTGGAAATGTTTGGAGTACCATGTTTCAATCTTACGATGTGCTATATCCTTATGAAAGAATAGAAAAAGGAGCAGAGATCTATTGGTCCAGTGCTCCATGGAGCTGGGTTTAACCGCAGAATTAAGTTAGCTTTAGAACACTGACCATCCAAACGTAGGTCTCTTGTAGTGCAGTAAGGGGGCATTGTACACAATCGCATGTAGTTCAGTGAGGAAGGAATCTTAGTCTCCATAGGTGACAGTGCTATGTGGGGCCATCGTTTGCTGGTGCTTCATGTCCTCATTTCAGGAGGCAGAAGGATAAGGCCATGGACAGAATGGCAGATATGTCTTAGTGCCTGTTTTTTTTATTCAATGACATTTTCAAGAATATATGTCATCTTAAATGTCTTGTATGTCCCTAGTCAAATTTCCGAATAATGCTAGATCTCAGCTGCAAGTTCAGTATCCCAGTAAGAAGCCGTCTTTTATACAGAAGAATACGTAAAATTTTGAAGTCTGTAGATCAAGAGTATAGAAGTTAGAGGCTTACAAGAATATGGAAATTAATATTTTTTCTGCTGCTTTGGAAGGTTGGAAAAAACAATTCTTTCTTTCATGCTTCATGGATCTCGACAGTTTTGATTTGTTTTCTTGAAGGCAGACTTGTTTGAATTGGATGATGTAGAAGGAACTCAAAGGGAAAAAAACAAAACAAAACAAAAGATGGTGGCCCGTCCAAAAAGCAGATGGTGAAAAAATCTGAGTATTTCACATTGTTACTGTGGAAAAAAAAAAATAAGGCCGTGTGACTCTTATCAGGTGAAACAGTTGAAGAAAAAAAAGAAGTTGGGGTTCTTGTCGCTGTTGGAGCGATGGCATTGTTGATGGAGATACTACTGGATTTCGTTTATGTTACTCTGTAGTCTTCATCCTGCCCACAGGATACAAGGCTCTTAGTTGTCATGCACATAAAAGAATACTACAAGAATTCAAGTAAATGTATTAGGGCTTACTATAATATTATAGTCATTAGAGAGAACAGTTACAGACTTTTAATGTGTTGGGATGGAATAAAGCATTGGGGAAGATCTTTACTTCATACAGATTTATAATGAGCTGAGGGGTCTGTCCAGCCATGCAAGGGTGTTTGTTCACCCTATCCTGCTTCCACACTGATGCTCAGTGCCACAATATGCAAATTTCTGTCGTTCTTTGCCGAGAAGCACACGGGTTTAAGCTTGGAAGATGAAACGAGACAACTCTAAAGTTCTCATTGGGTTAGTTTGCCGTTTGCAGATCTAATCAAGGTCTTCCACAGGCATCAGCTTGACATTAAATGTGAGTGCCCATTAAAGCGGAGTTTGACAGCCCTTCTGCTTGTGACGCTCTTTGCAGCTGGTCGGGAGACGGCGTCGAGAAGCCTCCAGCCACAGTTAAGACTCATTTCTTAACTGCTTTCCTCACGGTGGCCAAGGATGGGGAAAAGGTGAACAGGCTTACCTTACCTGTGGATGCCAGGGTAAACAAGGGGTGGGGGTAAGGGGAGCAGGAGTCTCTGTGTCACAGTGATAAATGTCCCAGCAGACAAGTGAGTGGGATGGGAACTCATTTCAGGGACATCGATTGTCTGACTTTCAGCACAGACAGCACCAGGGTGGAAGGTGTGTTTCCCGCAGTCTGATGTGAAAGGTTTAGTTATCCCGCTCCTAAAAACCATCAGCATCGTTTGGGGGTGGACCTCCAGTGGTGCATTGTGGGCGCAGTGTTTTCTCTCACGGTAGCTAGCTTGTATCCAGGTAATCGGTATTTACCCAAAGCATCCGGCCGTCTTCTCGGCGTTGAGCCCTTTTTTTGGCAGGGCTTTGCCCTCATCTGTGCCTTTCCGCCATAATTGGCATTGTAGGCAATTAGCATTGTGACTCCATGGAAATCATGTCGCCTGTAGGAAAGCATCTTCCCACTTCTCTGACCTTCCTGCCAAAGGCAGTACTATTTCCTGTTATCAGATTTGCTTTCTACCCGGCAAGTTCTTTCTGTCTGCTGCTCCCTGACATTCCATTTTATCCAGGACTTGTCACCGCAGCACCTCATCAACAGCTCAAGATTACGTCTCTATATGCAGCAGCTATATTTCCCCCGAGCCTGCCTTTGCAGTTGCTGGTTTTGAACACTGATGACAAGGTGGTGAAATAATATTGCTAATAAATGCATGATAGGGTTTCCAGTTTAGGGTAATAGGATTATGGAACTCTTTAAGGTTTTGCCTTATTTTACATTCACACTGAAAGCATTGAAAGGAAATAAATTCAGCAAACGATGCATGCAAGGCTCTTTGTAACCCAGGAGCGGGTCATCACATACTTTACTGACTACCTCTATGCACGTGGTACATTTATTCTTAGCCTCCACTCGAGCCATAGAGGGTAGCGAGATTACTCATTTCAGAAAGATATTGGGATGCATACTTCTTTTTGATCGTCCCTCTCAACTAATTAGAGACTTATTTAATAATTCGGTGCCACCCTTAGCCCTTGGCTTTCTGTAGAGTTCCTGCCTTGCCCTTGAGTCACACACACACACCCCTGTCTCCCTGAGTGAATCCATCTAGTCCCGTGGTATCAGTTCCCATAGATGTGCATGTGACTCCCACTTCTTAACCTGTGAAGTCTCCGCTGCGCACAGACCCACCCATCCAACTACCTGTTGCACATCTTTGTTAGGAGATCCCACAAATGTCTCATACTGAATGTATCTAAAACCAGGTCTGTTTCCTTCCTAAGCCTGCTTCTTTCTCCTTCCCCCAGCCACCATACATCCAGGTCCTCCTGAGATTCTGTTTTAGTATCAGAATTGTCTTAATGTCTTAACCAGTGGGTCTCACCTGGGGCAGCTTTGCCTTAGGACCTATTTGGTGATGCTTGGGACGTTTTTTGGTGCTTGCAACTGGCAGGGCCCTGCTTGTGTTACTTAAGGGACGGAGATCAAGGAAACTTCCAGGCATCCTACAAGCTATTCTTCCACAACAGAGAAAATGTCTGGCTTGAAATGTTAGTGACATTATTACTGGGGAATCCTTGTTCTAAAGTTTCCCCTCTCTATCCTCTCTACATTGAACTGCATTACACGATCCTACTGCTGTTAGCAGCATATGTACTAAGTACCCAGAATTATTGTGCATCTCACTGTGAGCTCAAAACAATCATAATTATTAGAATTTTGAATATGAACACACACACAAGCCTTTACTGTACTCAACGATTTTATAGTCCAACGAAGGGGAGCATAAGTAATAGATGATTAATTTTCTGAGTATGAAAATACCCATGTAATGTTAGGTGATGTAATGAGATATCATCTTATATCTGAATCTGGTCCCCTTTCCATATCTTTCCGTAGTATGTAACCTAAGTACTTTTTTCATCAAGTGTTCTTCCCATGGGTCCCTATCACCTTTATCAGGAAACACAGTTGCCGCTGCTTTGTGCAGGGGTTTTCTTCGGTACCCTCACCTGCCTCTCTGCTTCCACATTGTTTCTCCTCATTCTGTAATCCAGTGCCGTGATTCAGGCCTTCTGGATCAGTCTCTTTCTCACCCACAGGACTTTATACCCTCTAACCACATGCAGACTCCATGTCACATTTAAGCCAGTTGATACATGTTTATATTATGTGATATATGATATAATATATGTTTATTATTATGAACCTATAATATATGTAATATATAATATATGTTTATATTATGTATACATTCACATGTACAAACCCACACTCAGACATCCATATGCAAATAATATTTTTAAAGAAGAATGAACTTTGACTCCCAAGTAAAGCCACCATTAGCTGTGACCTTGTCACCTTCCCTAGTTTCCAGTACTTTCTGGCGTCCTGTGAAATGGAGGATAATTTGCATCCATTTTCAGCATTGTTGGTTAGGTGCTATTACATGCACAAAACAAAGGATGTTGACAAGTGGAAACAGGAAGTGTAGCTGCTGCAATTTGATGATAATCCCTTCCAGGAAACACCACGCATGGCTCCTCCCTGTTTTGAGGAGTAGTGTGAAAACCCGCCAGGGTGACAAATGTTCACAGGGTACTGCTCGTTCTTAAATGGAAGGATGGAGGCAACAAGAGCCTCGCTGTTGAGAAAGCAGCTGCACATTTATCTTGGGGTTCTCGTGCAGGTGGATAGCTCTCCACCTGTGTGGTACCCAGCCTCCAAGCACTTAAATAGCAAAGACGTTTGGAACGGTCTCATCATATAACCTGGGTTGCCGTTAAAGCCTGCAGTCAGCCTCCCAAATACTGAATTGTAGGTGTCTGCTGTGGGAGTTCCTTCAGCTCCTTCAGCCAATCGCCGCTGAGTTACCAGCCCATTGGGGCGTGGTCTCTCTCCCTTTAAAAAAAGCAACGGCTGTCCTCCACTCTGTCTTTGTCTTTCGGCTCCGTTTTCGGCCCCTGGACTCCTTTCCTGTTCGCGCGGAGGGGCTGTTGTCTGGGACGGTAATCTGTAAGTTTTTTCCCCTTTGAATAAATAACCATTCTATTAATCATAATTCCAAACTGGTGTGGGATTGTCTGTGACTTACGCCTTCATTTGTACTTATGAGTTATTGCTTTTAGACAAACATATTGGTATCAATTCTTATATATTGATACAAAGTTAAATTATGTTGACTATTTTATGCATGCATGCTTCATGCTTCTACCTCTGTTTAAAACATTTTTATGTATTTGTATATATATATATTGTATTGATATATATATATTTACCATATTGCATTGTACACTTCTACCTCTGATTAAGATACTTATATATTGTTTATGTATTGATATATATATTTACCATATTGCAATGTATACTTGCACATTGTTTATATTTGGAGGTCACATTGTCCTCATTTATTGCACAGTTGTTTATTATCTCAGTTTTTAAGTTAGATAGATATTGAAAATTATATAGATCAACAGTCATCTAAGTTTGTCATTTATAATTAGACTAATCAGGTTCTTTAGATATATAGAGATTATATTCAATATAGATAGATAATCTTCAACCTCTTCAAAGAGCTGTAGAAAATGGCCTTTAATCTAATTCAGAGTTCTATGGTAGGGAGACACAATCACTCCTGACAACACTGATCTATGCCCGAGAGAATGTTGAGCACCAAAGACACTCCACCTGGAGCCTTTCTTCTTGGCAGAACTGGCCTTTGGGTAAAGAAATGCTCATACCTCAACTACTGACAGAGTTACAGAATATCCGTAAATGGATAAAACAAGACTGTCATATCCTGCCAAGACAGGGTAAGATAGTTTTGAAGTTTCTTGCCTTTGAAAATGGTATGTCAGTTGCATCAGGCCTTAGCCAAAGTTGGTTGCTTCAACGCTACAAATGTGACTTTGGGTGTTTGTCCAGGTAGCCAGTTGTCTCTGCGATTTGTTACATGTTCTGGAAGTTGTTTGATTGCATTTCCTAATTACTCAGATAACATTATTTCCCTTCTCAGATCTTCGATGGGATTGAAGATTATATAAATGTAGTTACTTTCCTTTCATGACTTGGCCAAGTTATTTGTTATACAAGACTTAAGCTAGTTAGAATAGGATATTTGTATTTATTGTATATAATTTCGTAGGTTTGTACTTATTGTATATAATTGCGTAGTAGGCTTAGAACTCTCTTACTTAAACAAAAGGGGGAGATGCTGTGGGAGTTCCTTCAGCTCCTTCAGCCAATCGCCGCTGAGTTACCAGCCCATTGGGGCGTGGTCTCTCTCCCTTTAAAAAAAGCAACGGCTGTCCTCCACTCTGTCTTTGTCTTCCGGCTCCGTTTCCGGCCCCTGGACTCCTTTCCTGTTCGCGCGGAGGGGCTGTTGTCTGGGACGGTAATCTGTAAGTTTTTTCCCCTTTGAATAAATAACCATTCTATTAATCATAATTCCAAACTGGTGTGGGATTGTCTGTGACTTACGCCTTCAGGTGTCTGCCATCCTGCCCAGGCTCAGTGTCCTTCACGGTAGATTATCACTATGGCACTTCCGCAACAGGCTAAGAAGAGCAGCCATCTGCATTTTCCATGAAAAGGAGATTCTGAGAACTAAGTTCCCTGTTCTGGGGCGTAGACTGACTTATGCTCTGACTCCTGGCCTGCGCATATTCTTCCATGCTTGACTTTCATACTGAGGCCTCCAACTAGCCTTGGCCAGGGAGCTCACCTGCAGGCCTCTGTGAGACAGTCTTTGCTACTCTCTCGGGAAAGTTGCTTGAGCTTCTGGCTTCAACTTTTTCAGTTGAGAGAAGAAATCATAGAACAGTATCAAAAACTTTTTATGTTAAGCCTGACTCATGGTATATTCAAAGACTGTTGTTAGCTGTTATGATAGAAATCTACTAATTTTTGTTTGTAGGACTTATCTAAATAAAGTTTTCAAACTGCAGTAATTATTTTATATATTCAAAAATAAGTCATGTTTTTATTTAATTGGAATTAAGAGTCATGTAATAATTTGTTCCCAGAGTGAAAATTCTAGAACACTTAGCCCTTAAGCTAAGGAATTTGTATTGCCGGACTTCCAAACTTAGAGTCCTTGATATCACTAGAGGCGGTATAAGAAATGTGGAGCTGGAGGTGGCACACAAAGACACGGTGAATACAATGATGCCTAGTGTGGCCTACTAGTTTCTCAAAGATGTTTAGCATCATCTCCAGTAAGCTCAGAAATTTGTGCTACCTTGTCTGCATTGTGGTATCTTCCCTATTCTTTCAGCTCAATCCTTAATGGGCAAGGAAACCAGTCTCCCATGAGAAGGGATCTGGGTAGTTAGAGACCAGCGAGAGCAGCTTCCGATTTTCTCTTGGTGTCCTGCTTGGTCCTCTGTGATGTGGCTGATGTCAGTGCTGTCAGAAGCTGGAAACAGCATCGTATGAGGCAAACTCTTAAATCTCTCTAGAAGCTAGATCTGTGCATCAAAATAAGAACTAGGAGTTATACACAGCTTCTGTCTTTACCCAAACTAGGCTGCACCAGACAGAAGGAAGTAGAGAATGACTCGGTCTGCTTATTTTTCAGAGGTGAACCAGCCTGCTTGTGAAGGTATCAATAGTTGTTTGAAACAAAGTCAGTGAGGAAAATGCCCCGATTCCTGCCACTTCCACTAGATGAATGCGGCCCACTTAGGTCCTTGTGTGTTCCTTTCCTTCGAGCCTAACAACAGACATTTATTCAGTCTCTAAACCAGTGAAGTAGAGGTTGTATGCTGTGGATCCTGCTGCCTCTCTCGTAACTTCTCAGTTCTATTATTACAATGAAAAGCAGCCATATAAAAGCCATGGATAAATTAATGTGACTATTTTGAGCATGAATTGGGCCAGATTTGACCTGTGGGAAACGGTTTGTCAATGCCTGACCTAGATGAAGGATAAAATATTTGAGGGTTACAAATGAACAAAGGTGACTAACATCCTAATATGTACATCCATTCAGAATAGAACGTATGACTTCAAACCTTCTTTCCAGAAATAGATCCAGATGGTTCCACTGGTAAATCCTATCTAATGCTGAAACAAATAGTACCAAATTCTATACAAAAACAGGAAAATGATGACAGGAACTTCCCAACATAGGTTTTTTTTTTATAATTGACTTATTGATTTTTCTTGAGCTCTACATTTTTCTCTGCTCCCCTCCCTGCTTCTCTCCTCCCCTTCAACCCTCTCCCATGAGCACCCAATTTACTCAGGAAATCTTGTCTTTTTCTACTTCCAATGAAGACAAGATCCACATATGTCTCTCTTAGGGTCCTCTTTGTTGTCTAGGTTCTCTGGGATTGTAATTTGTAGGTTGGTTTTCTTTATGTTTAAAAACCACTTATGAGTGAGTACATACGATAATTGTATTTCTGGGTCTGGGTTACCTCGCTCAACATGATGTTTTCTAGCTCCATCTGTTTGCCTGCAAATTTCAAGATGTCATTTTTTTTTCTGCTGTGTAGTACTCCATTGTGTAAATGTACCACATTTTCCTTATTCATGCTTCAGTCGAGGGACATTTAGGTTGTTTCCAGGTTCTGGCTGTGACAAACAATACTGCTATGAACATAGTTGAGCACATGTCCTTGTGGCACAACTGAGCATTCTTTGAATATATACCCAAAAGTGATATTACTGGGTCATGAGGAAGGTTGTTTCCTAATTTTCTGAGAAATTGCCACACTGATATCCAAAGGGGCTATACCAGCTTGCACTCCCACCAGCAATGCAGAAGTGTTCCTTTTCCTCATAACCTCTCCAGCATAAGTTGGCATCATTGTTTTTGATCTTGGCCATTCTTACAGGTGTAAGATGGAATCTCAGAGTTGTTTGGATTTGCATTTCTCTCATGACTAAGGATCCAACATATGTTCTGAAGCTAGCATTGCCCTGCAACTAAAACCATGCCAGAAAACAAAAGCATAGGTCAGTACCTCTGAAGGATAGATGCAGCAATTCTTAACAAATGAACAATACATTTTGACCAAATGGGATCTATTGCGGGATTGTAATGTCAGTTTAATGTGCAAATATCAGTGTAGCTTACCGTGTTAGCCAAGAGGAAAACCACGATCATTTAATAGAGAGTAAGCGTTTGACAAAGCAATATCTGTCCATGCTTAAATTCTTGGTAAACAGAATGCAGAGAGACTCTCCTTACTTTACCAAAGGCATCGGTGAACATCCCGGAGGTGATACAGTCCTTAACAATGGATGGTAGTCACAAGGATACACATTGTCTCCAACATTGTACTTAGAGCTCTAACTATTGTAATGAGACAAGAAAGAGGACCAGCTATATAGGCAAGGAAACAAAAGCTAGAACTTTTTGTCACTGGTGGCGTGACCATCATTAGAAAACCCTACTCTTCAGAATGAATCGGTGGGTGCAGTAAGGTCCTAGGAGGCCAAAACGAATATTCCTAACAATCATAAAAAGTTGAAGATCGTATAAAGGCCATTCTGGTAGCTTCTAAAACATGGAATACCTAAATTTAGCATAACATGCAAGACCTATGCATCCTCCACTTCAAAGCATGACTGAAAGGAGAGCAACAGATTAAGATGGCGACTGGGGGTGGGGCTGGAAAGATGGCTCAGTGGTTAAGAGCACAGATTGCTCTTCCAGGGGTCCTGAGTTCAACTCCCAGCAACCACATGGTGTCTCACAACCATCTGTAATGAGGTCTGGTGCCCTCTTCTGGCTTGCAAGCATGCATGCAGGCAGAACACTGTATACATAATAAATAAGTAAAATCTTTAAAAAGAAAAAGTGGCACCAGGGTTAGACCATGCCTTGGCATTGATGTGCACAGCTCCCAACACACAGCTCTCTCCCCAGGAGCTAAGGGAGCGAGGTGAGATCACAACTCCTGGTTCTTGGCACCGTGAAAGCTGCACCGATGGAGGCAGGCAGGAAGGGCTGCTGTCCTTTCAGTCCCCTTCGTAAGCATAGCACTGTGAAGAGAGCTGCTTTCTCCTCGGGGAAGGACCTGATAAACTGCCGACCTGATCTTAGTACTGAGCCCATGATGGATGTTTCCAGGCCAAAAATGGTGCCTCTGCAGTCACATCAGCCTGATGTCTCAGGACCCCTCACTCAGCTTCAGACAGCACCATGTGGAGAAAGAATCCAAGCACTGGGGTATTATAGATCATAGAAGGAATCACAGATTTTTGGCCTTGGAACTCAGTGCCAGGCCCACTATGGTGAGACCCAGCATTCTGCAGAGCCTAATGTCCCTGTTGCTAAGCCAGTGCGTATATATGAAGTCCTGAAACCTGCTCTGGTGTTGCATGGGGTCCCAAAGGGACATTTGTATTCTCACCAGTATTGCCTTTGGTCACCTGCAATAGTCTTGACTGTGAATATGCTTGAGCACCAGGCAAGCATAGCAGTATGGGCCCTGCTCCTGCTGGGGAACCGCATGTGTCTGAGCCCTACATGTATTCAGCCTTGTAGTACCGAGGCCAAATAATAAGGCAGATTCCCACTGCACTTGAGCAAGGCTGCTGACTGTAGGCTTTGGGGGATGGACCAGGCTTTTGATACTTTCTGAAACCATCTTGAGTAGCAAAGCTCAAGTTGTGACAAACAACTCCCTGTGCAAAGACCACAGAGTAGACCCCATTCGGGGGTACCATCTGATGAAACAGCAGGGGCCACAGCCTCTAAAAATAAACAGCCTGTGTAGAATTTCTGGAAGGGTGGGTAAAAATAGATAAATGATCATGACTGTACTGTCAGCAGTGGTGGATTTAAGACCACAAACCAGTCTGGGCTGCATGGACCCTGGGTCGGAAATGAAAACAAAACCCAAATCCAGGTTATGAAGACCGGAAGGTGAGGTCTCACTGCCTGCTAACAAGCACCATGAGCTTTCAGGGAGCTGTGACTCACCAAAAGAGCAAAATAAAACTCCAGGGATTGAACAATTGACTGTCTAAGTAGACAAAGTGAACTTTCACAAGCGGGAGAAAGCTTAGTTATAAAGGAGACTTGATAGAGATGGATGAAACTTGCAAAGAAAAAAAAAATCCCTTAGACTTCCTCATAACGGGGCCATCAAAAATGACTCAGTGGATAAAGAACTTATTGCACAAGCCTGCAGGCCTGAGTTCAATCCCCAGAACCCACATAAGGGTGGCTGAAAAGTGGCGACTCCATAAAGTTGTCCCTAGACTGTGACATGCCCCCTTCACAATAATAATTGTTTTAAAAAAATTCTCTTACTGGAAAGTACAGCAAAGGGAATAAAAAGTGTCTAGACGTTATCCTCAGCTGTCTAGGTGAAAGGGAAGAATCAGCACAAAAGTAGGCCGCTTGAAAGCACATTCAGAGAAGAAAAATGGAAAAGGAAGGAGAAAGCTTCTGGGAACTTTGACACGGCATTAAGAAAGCAAATATCTTGAGGTTACGTGACAATACCAAGGAGGTAGAACGCTTGTTCAGAGACACAACAGAGACTGTCCCAAATCCTAGAATGTGATGAAGATATCCAGGCGAAATACAGTTAAAGGTCAGCAGTCACATTCAACTCAACCAAGTCCACCCTAAGATATAATCAGGCTTTCAAAATACAGAGAAGAGTCTCTGAGGAGGAGAAAAGAAATAACGTGTCTTAATTTACCTGACGGCAGAGCTCAGCAGAAACCTTATCAGCCAGGAAGGAGTGGGCTGACATAAAGTATTAACAGGTGTGGGGGTGGGGACGTAGAGGACACCTTCCAAGCCAGGATGCTGTATTCACAGAAGCCAAGTAAAGGAGATTATAAAGGCAGCCCCAGACAATTTCTCACCACCAGATGTGGCCCTTAAGAAATGCTGCTAGAGGAAGGTTCTTCAAGCCAACAGTAAGAGGCACCTGTGAGTAAGAAACAAACCAGGCAACATGGGAATGCATGGAACTCATGAGTATTTATAGAAAAATTCAGAATGCCCTATATTGTAAACATAGCAAACAAACCATTATAGCTGAAGTACAAAGACTAAAAACAATTTTTAAATAACTATACTAAGAGATAGATAAGATTATGTTGAAAATAGAACAATTATTCAAAATACATGGAGCGATAGAACATAACGATTTTACATTGTGTGTGTGTGTGTGTGTGTGTGTGTGTGTGTGTGTGTGTAGGGATATCTAATAACATGCATGGGGGTGGTCGGAGGACAATTTGCAGGAATTGGTTCTCTCTTTGACCGTGTGGCTTTGGGATCAAACAGGTTGTTAGGCTTTGTGACAAGTACCTTTAAAATACAAGAGACATTTTATGGGCCCATAATATATGTTTTAATTATTATTTTCCCTGTCTTTTTGGTGGTTTTTCTCCTGTACTTATGATCAATGTTAAATTCCTTCCCCTCATCATAAGCTTATTGAAAAGACAAAGCAAAACCTACAATAGGCACACTGAAAATAATGAGGCATGCAAATAATCAGAAAAAAAATGTAACATCGATAGACAGCTACAAGAAATGAAAAAAGAATTATGAGAACAAAGCTTGAACACAAATGACAGTTATAGAGAGAAGGGAGGCCGCTTGTTGGTTCCCGGCCGCCCAGCAGCTTAGACCCAAAATAATCACACAGCAACTGTATTAATTAAATCACTGCTTGGCCCATTAGCTCTAGCTTCTTATTGGCTAACTCTTACATATTAATTTAACCCATTTCTATTAATCTGTGTATCGCCATGTGACAGTGGCTTCCTAGCTAAAGTTCTCAGTGTCTGTCTCCATGGCTCCATCGCTTCTCTCTCACTCTGCCCTTCTTTCTCCCAGCATTCAGCCTAGCTTTCCCTGCCTGGTTCTGTTCTTCCCTGCCATAGGCTCAAAGCAGTTCTTTATTCATTAACCAATAAAAGCAACACATAGACAGAAGGACCCCCACACCAGACAATAGTAAGATCTAGTCTATCAAAGTAACTGGTTTGACTCTCTTAATAAAAAACAGAGACTGAAAGAAGAGGAATAAAAGGCCCCACCAAGCATTGTTTAACTGTTGTTTGAAAAAAAACCTGATGTCTTTGGACATGTGTGAGGAATACCGGAAGTTTGGAAGAATCTATTTCAAATAAATGGAACACAGAGGGATGCAAGAGTAACCATGCTTACCCTAGACAGAGTGATGCAAAATAACCATGCTTACCCTAGACGGAGGGATGCAAAAATAACCATGCTTACAATAACCATGCTTACCCTAGACTGAGGGATGCAAAATAACCATGCTTGCCCTAGACGGAGGGATGCAAAATAACCATGCTTACCCTAGACGGAGGGATGCAAAATAACCATGCTTACCCTAGACGGAGGGATGCAAAATAACCATGCTTACCCTAGATGGAGGGATGCAAAATAACCATGCTTACCCTAGACAGAGGGATGTAAGGGTAAGTAATCATACTTACCCTAGACATAGGAGTGCAAGAGTAACTGTGCTCACCCTAGACAGAGGGACGCAAGAGTAACTGTGCTCACCCTAGATGGAGGGATGCAAGGGTAACCGTACTCACCCTAGACAAAAGTAGACTACACATAAAGGCAGTTTTAAAAAGGAAGCAGGGCAGGTTACTATATAATGATAAAGGAACCAGTCAGCCAAAGAAATGATGTTTTTAGGTACCTTTACTATGGAATCACCTACATATACGAAGCAAATATAATAGACCTACGGTGAAAGACGGGCCCAATACAGTGATGATAGGAGAAGATATTTAATGTGCCTGAATGGTGACACCCGGTACTCATTTCCTTCTCCGCAGAGAAACACCAGAGGGAAACACCTGTAACTGCGTTTGAAAGGAGAACATTGACGAGACAGTAGAATATTGTAAGATTAAGACAATAGTATGGAAAAAGAAGAGATCTGTACATCCTAGCAATTGCCACACCAGCCTCCATCTCCCAGCCCACAGAGAGGGGACTTTTTTTTAGAGTAACAGTGAATGGGAGAGTCCCAGCATTGCATCAGCATGGTTGCTGGCCAGCCTAGCTATGGGACAGTTTCACTGTGTGCTGGTTTGCTGCTCAGGTAAATAGCCTGAAATCTGTACAGCCTTTGCTTTGGAAAAGGCTGCCCCAGCATCTCTGTAGTTCCCCAGGCTACTGTGGCCAGTAGCATTCTGGAGACATGAGACAGTTCTGAATTGGTACTGTTCTGTGGGTCAGGAACCCCTGCAGATTCTCAGATCTGGGATTCTTCCACAGAAATTTACTGCACTGGGTCAGAGAGTCTATGCTTCGTGAGTGGCTGTAGGGGACAATTGTGTGGCCCAGAGGGGAACAGAGGCCACCATTCTGGGAAACCAGGAGATATTAGGGGCTCTGACTTTGAGAGCAAAGGTCAGCGACAAGTGTATCAATATCATCACCAGGTTGTCAAGAACCTATGCAGTTTCCACTACCCCTGCCCTCATTGCTGTAGGTGCCTGTTGTTGCCAGGTTAGGGGCAGGACAGAGGTGAGGCCGTGGCCACCGCTGGTGTCCCACCGCTGTGCATTCTGAGATCCTGTGTGGGTCTAGAACTGCAGCTGCTGCTCCATACATAGATGCAATGCTAAAAGGGCCCAAAGAGATACAGCTATCCAGCTGCACCCAGGTCTGCACTGCTACCAGGATCTGCAGAAAAGAGGGCCACCGTTTCCACTGCTGCCCCGAACCTGTTGTCTTCACAGGGTTCCTATTGCTGTGATAAAATATCCCAGTCAAAAGTAACCTGGGGAAGAAAGGATTGATTTCACCTCATATCTTATGTCTACCAGTGGGGGAAGCCAGGGCAGGAATCTGGAGGCGGGAGCTGCTGGAGAGGCCATGGAGGGATGCTGCTTACTGGCTTGCTCCTCATGACTTGCTCAGCCTGCTTTCTTATAGAACCCATGACCACCAGCCCAGGAGTGAAACCGCCCACCATGGGCTGGACCCTCGCCATCAATCACTAATTAAGAAAATTACCTATAGGTCTGCCTACAGTCTGATCTTAGAAAGATTATCTCAGTTGAGGTCCCCTCCTCTCAGATGGCTCTATCTTGTATCAAGCTGACGTGCAAACTAGCCACCTCAGAGCTGGCTTGGCCACCAAAGAGGCGCTGCTTCAGATCCTATGGTGTCAGGGTCTGCTTGTTTAAAGAACTTCAGCCTCCTCACCACTGCCGTGGCTCCCAGTACCAGAGCGCATTGGTAATAGCAGAGTTAGAACTTGCACTGCCCAAGATAACCTGCATTGTCCCATTGGGGCCATCGCTCCCATCATAAAGGTTATTAAGTTGAAAGCACTCCGCACATCCACACCCACACCTCCTGTTGGGTATACCACACCCTCCTAAGCTGATAGTGGCCCTAAATGCAGGAACCACAAAGAAAGAGGTCCTGCCAACTCCACAGTGGTTAAGAACTGCGTTCAACCCAAGAAATTAAGAAACTTCACTGTGGTACCTAAATGGAAATACAGCCAAATGCATAGAAAGCTGGCAAATTCTTGAGACACAGTTTCTGAAGAAAGACACTCATTCCGAAGGCTGCCCCCCTTAACAGTGGAGAGATTATGAACTCATCAGAGGCACAAACCTTAGAATATTTTTCTAGGCACAGACACCTGCCCCCAGGTCGATACGGATGAAATGAGTAAAGAACTTAAAAGGGTGCGGATGAGAAGTTTAGCAACAAAGCTCCAAAAGGAAGGTGGGAGACTTGGAAATGAAGTCGTTGTAGACAAACAACGAGGTGCTGAAGCCTCAGACCAGATCAAGTGGAAGAAAGAATTTGTGAATTGAAGGTGAGTCCTTCAAAATGTCCTAGTGAGACACACACACACACACACACACACACACACACACACACACACGGGAACAAGAACAATGAAAAGAATTGAAGCACTCAAGATATAACTGAGGTACCATGAAATGAACAAGCTTCTACATCTCTAGATACCCAAGGGGCCCGATATAGAAAAAGGATTCGCTAGAGCGTATTGTCAAATTGTCACAAGTGTATGAAAAGGGATAAATTGTAGGCTCTGCCATATAAAAGCGCTGTCACATTTAATAGTATCCCCGTGGCACTAAGAGCAAATTGCGCAGCACAAACCCGATGGCCAGGAGGGAACGGAATGACGTAGTCTAAGACCTAGAGGAAAGTAACTGCCAGCCCCAATACAGTATCCATCATGGCTGTCCTCCAGCCATGGACACACAAAGGCCTGCCTACGCAAGCATAAGTGAGGGAAACATGACAACCAGAATGGCCTTGGCAAAGATGCTTATGAGAATTCTGCATTCAGAAGGAAAGGAAAGGTAGCTACCAGAATAAAGCCAGGTGACACTACAAATCCTATCAGAACAGCAGGTAGCTAAAATAAAAATATAAAAGTATTTGTACAGAAAGTCACTAAGATGAATATAAGACAAAGAATTAATATTACAGGAAAGACATCAAAGCTTATAATAGTTAAAACATGAACCAAATACAACATTTAAGGCCACAGTCATCATGTACTAGTCATAACTTGCATGCCAATGGATGGACAATTCTGGTGAAGACACTGACTGGAAGAAATTATAAGAGGACAAGACCAAGTGATGGATGACACCAGGCAAAGCATACTGAAGCTGAAAGTGAACATATATAAATGCCATCCCAAGAAAACACGTGCAGAAGCTGAGCAGAAACATCTGCGCTTACATCTCATAAAATGGGCTTGAAGACAAAAGCTATGGGAACTCAAAGACGTCACCATAAAATAAGCGAGGGATCGACCCAGTAAGCTAGAATGGAAGTAAGTCTTTAAGACTCAGTAAGATAGAATGGGAGTAAGTCTCTAAGCACTGAATATCCAAGAGCCCTATGATTATGTGCTCCAAAAAGATAAATGGCTTCCAATATATAAGGTAGAGGAACATCAGTACCCTACTTTAATCGAAGGACCCACGTTTTAAAAACTGAGATATAAAAACAAGTGAATCCTGACATAAGCATCTTTTAAAAATTCACTCACAACATCAAAAAGATTATTCGCTATAATCAAGCAGGACTCATCCCGAGTACGAGAACAAGTCAACCAAAACAAATTAAGGAATTTGATAATCCACATCAATACAACAGAGGACAACCCCATATGGCATCTTTGTACTTGTAGGAAAACATTCAACAACGTCATCAATGTTGATGGCGAAACCTCTGAACAAACTGACATAGAAGTTTGCACACATTGGCCAAATAAAAGACCAGCCCTAAGAAACTCAGAACAGCACCAAACTGAAACGAGAAGACCTGAACACTCTCCAAGACATGAAGCTTGACAAGACACAAAGATAACCGCGTTCGCTGCTCACTTAGCATAATTCTGGGCATCCTAGATAGAGCAGTAGTGCTGGAGACAGAAACAAAGGGCATGCAGATGGGAGAGTAGAAAGCAAACTGTTACTGCTTCCAGACGTTATGTAATACATAGACAACTAGAACACCCCAATGATGTACTAAAATTTACTTGAATTAACATAGCAATTCAGCTAAATTGCAAGACATAAACATCAACAGACAAAAACTAAAAAGATTTTTATGCATTATGGACAAAATGGATGAAAAAAATCAAGAAAGCAATATAATTACAGTAGCTACAAAACAGTTGTATGTCATTGCAATTCTAAACATATCCATACCACAGGGAGACTCAGTTTGATGGGACCAGTGCTATAAAGTTACAGTCAAGGAGATGCCTAGACATCTTGGATCACTGAAGAACTAATTATGATACTGAGAAAATGGAAACAGTAGGAGTGTCCTTCATCTGATTAATAAATGAAGTATAATGCTCATATAGATTGCAATGTCATAGAACTTGAATGTCATATAAAAAAATGAAAATGTCTCACTTGTATTAATAGATCCAATTGAGGATCATTATGTTGAATTGGACTAAACATGCGTAGGAGAGCAAGTTCTGCATGATGTCATTCACACGCGGAGTTGAAGGAAATAATAACAATGAAAACACATGACTTCATAGCATTGGAAAGTAGAACAGTGGTTACAGAGGCTGCAGAGGGTGGGAGCGGAGGGAGGCTAAGCCGGCACTAAGGAAGGTCTGCTGTGTGCTTAGTCCGTACAGTACTGTAGACAGCGAAACATGCCATGAGCCTCTGATGTTCGGACAGATTTTCAGTTGTCAACCAAAAGAGAGGATAAATAATTTAGAAGATATATTTAACCTGAACTAAATAGTATGCAGGGTAAATGTGTATCAAAATATTTCATGTTTCTCCATTAATATTTGTAGTTTTATGTTTTAATGTATCAACTAAAACTAATTTTCAATATTTTTAATGATGTGTGTATGTGTGTGGGTTTGTGTACAGGAGGGCAGTGCCTCTGCTGGCAAGAAGACGCAACTGAGTTCTCTGGAGGTGGAATTACACGGTGTTTATTAGCCACAAATGTGGGTTCAGAGGCCAAGTTCAGGTTTTCTGGAAAGACAGCATGCACTTTGAACCAACTCTCAGCTACATATAAATTTTAAAATAAATAAATAAGATTATGAAAGGCAAAGTTTCTCAAGACATTTAGGCTGGCTCACTGTGTTAAGTTACACCACAGTTAATCCCTATCTGACAGTTCAGCCTTTTGGTATATTGAAATTGAACTGTTTTATAGGAATTACTTATTCAATTTGTTTTTCAGTTAAACCGAAGAGCATGCTCTAGGACCCTGAAATTTGACTTAAAGTCATTAAAATTCTCTAAGAAAGTCAGCACGTAACAACAGCCTGTGAACATCTTGAGAAAGTCACGCAGCAGTGGCTTTACGTTAATGGTCCATGTGCCAAAGAAGAATGCAAATGACTAGGAGCCAATTCATTGAGTGGGTGCACTAGTCCTGCGGACTGCCGAGAAGTCTAAGCAAGAGGCCACTTACCAGATTGCTTACACTGGGGTGAAGAGTCTCATTAGCAGTACATCTCTGAGAGCTTTTACCAGCCAATGCATCCCCACACAAAATAAAGAAAACCAGAACTGAAGATTGCCTTTGGGAGAAGACTGAGATGACAGTAGGTGACAAGATTCTTACAGCACAAGTTCCTTGCAATATATTGTTTGGGTTCAGAGTACCACATCCTTCCATGAAGCAGTAATATGTAAATCTAACGGTGGACAGAGTATCTTTTATTGCAGGCTTTGAAGGTCAGCCCAATAAATGTAATTAATTATAAAAACACAATGACTGCCATTACATAGTGGGTGAAACCTTGGAGCCATCTTCAGTCCTTCCTTCCTCTCGTGACCTTCATTCATTCAAGTGGTTTCTACCATCGAAGTACATCCACGGTGTGATCACTGTCAGCCATGCCCACTGTTTCCATGATCTTACCAATTCATTCCTCAATTATTGTGATACATTTTAACTGGTATAATCCTTTCCTAAATTAGTTGAACATCTAATGGCAACTCTAGAAAAAAAATGCGATTAAAAATTTGCTTATACATAGTAAAGTACCAAACTTAAAAACTATTTTTCTAAGTCTCTCTTTCTAAAGAAGAGAAAAGCATTTAGGGATGGAGGGAGGCCAGTGGGCCAAATCCAACCACTGCTTCTTTTTGTTAATGAACTTTTACGTCATTCACACAGCTTTGTGCTTTAATTTACATATAGCCTCCAGAATTAATTGCAAGAGAACACACATATGTAATGGGAATCATATAGGTGTATATGTATAATACACACACACACACATTTTTATGAGATGAAAAATGCAGTAAGTCAAACAAAAGCATCACCAACAGAATGGATCAAGGGTAAGGACAGAAGGTAAGTGCTTGAAGACGGAACAGGAAGTTGAGCATTCAGACAGTGATAAAGATTAATTAATAAGAAAATACAAACAGAACATTCACATCTGACCAGCCAAAATTAAATCAAGATTATATAGGAAATTTGAAAACTAGTGAGATTGCTATAACATTGATATAGGAGCAGTAATTTAAAACTTTCCAACCAAAACAAGTCCAGGTTCAGATAGATTCACCACTAAATTCTACCAGACCTTTTCTAAAGCATTACTTTTTCTATTTTTCAGGACTACAATTTAATTACACCATTTTCTCTTTTCTTTTCCTCCCTTCAACTGTTCCATCCACTCCTCCTTATACCCTTTCAAATTCATGCACTCTTTTTTATTAATTGTTGCTATGTGCATATATGTGTACATACATACATATGCACATACATATACGCACATAACACGTATTCCTAAATACATAAAGACAGCATGCTTTATCTATATAATGTTATTTGTATATCTGCTTTTAGGGCTAAACATTTGGTACTGAATAGCCAACTGGTGTGCCCTTCCTGGGAAAGACGATTTCTTCAGCTCTGAGCATTCCTTAGTCGCCTTTACTTTCTGGTGTAAGGTTGAGATCTTGTGTGTTTTCCTCATCCGCGTTAGCATATCTGTGGTAATTGTCCTTGGTTTCAGTACTCATGTTGGTGAGACTTTTTGGGTGTAGCTTATTCCATTATGAGGAGATACAATCTCACAGGAAACTCCCTGATCTGGGTCTTACTCTCTTTCTACCCCACTTTTTGCAATGTTCCTTGATCTTAGGCATAGACATTGTTTTGCAGATGTGTCTGTTGGGACTGGGATCCACAACTCTGCATTTTGACTTCCGGCTTTTGTAGTGGTTTCTGTCTATTGCTAGGAGAAGTTTTCTCGAGGGTGAAGACCACACTCATCTGTGAGCATAAGAAAAAATAAATAGATCATAGTTAGGAATTTGGACTGGTTTAATAAAATGGTAGTTGTAGGTTCTCTTCAATGATCTTCACTAGCCCTGGGTAGTTGCCTAGACTTTAAGTACCATGCACAATTTCCCCATTGAGTGAGTCTTAAGTAAATCCAATTAGACAGTTGTTGGTTACCACCAAGATCTGTGCCACTACTGCCCCCATAGAGTTATCATGTCATGCCACTCTAGTAGATGGGACTCTTGGCTGTTCCTCCCCACCTTTGAAACCTTTCATGATGCGTCCGGTACTATGAAAGCTATTCCTGAGGGAGCAGGCTTTCAGATCAGTTTTAGCTGGGTGCAGTGTCTGATGCGTTTCTGTGATAAAACACCCGGAAGAGAGCATCTGAGTAGAGAAAGGGCTTATTCAACTTTACAGTTCCAGGCTATTGTTCACCATTGTAAAGAAAGTCAAGGGGGAATTTGAAGGAACTAATTACGTCCATAGTCAACAGTAGAGAGAATTAAGCATGCATTACTTCATAGTCCCTTCTCCATACTTAGGCAGCCCTGGACCTCATGTCTAGTGAATGGTGCTCCTTCTGTGGACTGGGTCTTTCTATTTCATGTAACAATCAAGACAGTCTGCCCAGGTCAATCTGATATAGGGAATCTCTCATTGAGAGTCTTCCCAGGTGATTCTAACTCTTATCAAATTGATATCTAGAACCAACTGTCCCAGGGGTGTTACTTCTGTATTGACAGTCTTCATGGAAAACTATAATTGTTCTGGGATTCCTTCTTCTCAACTGGTAAGAGGCTTCAGATTTCAAGGTAAGGATCTCCTGTCCCTTACCTTGTCCCGATAATTTTCCCTGAGTATTTTGCTCTAATACACCAAGCTATGGTAACAAAAATGGCGGGCAAATGGCACAAAAACAGATACATAAATCAATGAAAGGGAATAGAATACATAGACAAACTCGTACATGTATAATCACTTGACTTTTGACAAGGATGCCAAAAAGATACCTTGGAGAAAAGACAGCATCTTTAATGCATGGTGCTGGGATCATTGACCAACCATATGTAGACGAATAAAAGGGGATTCGTATTTCTCACCCTACACAGAAATCAACTTCAAATAAATAAAAGAATTTAACCTAAGACTAAAACTTCAAAACTGTTAAAAAGAAAAAGTCATGAAACATTCAAAAGTAGGCGTGAACTTTCTAAATGGGATTCCAGTTGCTCAGGAAATATGAACATTCACTGAAGTTGGTCTCATGAAATTAAAAAGGATCTGTACCAACAAGTAAAGAGATAACTTACAGAATGGGTGAAGGTCTGTGCTAGCTATACCAAGGATAGAAGATTAATGTCTATAATATGCAGAAAAATTTAAAAAAAACTAAATATCAGTGACTCAAGCCACAGAATCAACCAATTGTCCAATAAAATGAAGAGTCTAATAAAATTTCAAAAGATGAAATACAGATAGTCAAAAAACACATGAAAGAATGTTAACCTTACTAGGCATTGAAGAAGTCAAAATAAAGATAAAATTGAGATTCCATGGACCCAGTCTTCCCAGCAGAAGGGAAGAACCTTCATTGACTGCTGGTGGGAATGTAAGCTAGTCCAGCTGCTAAAGAAATCAGCATGGAGCCTTCTCCGAAATCTAAAATGGTCACCACATGACCCAGCTACCACTCTTGGCTATCTTATTCAAAGGACTCCTGTCATTGTTAGATCATGAGCCTGTAACTTTTAGATGCCAATCCTGCTAAGAAATCAGATCTACAGCCTGGAGAAATCAGGCTACAGTGTCCTGTAGTTTGTTCTTTAATATAATGACATTTCTTACTATGACACAGATCTTGGGTGGATGGGGGGGGACAAAGTCCAGTCCCACAAAGATATAAAAGTCAGAATACCTGCTTTGTTTGGAGGATTCCTTTGCAAACCTGGTCTTTCCTCCCCTGCCACGCTATCCATGACAACTGTCTCTCCTAATATTTCTATAATGTCTATAATGCTCGTCGAACCTCAAGGTTTGTTCATGCCGCCCCTGCTAGGAAGCATGGTCCCTCCTGATGCCCTTCCACCTCAAGTCTCCATCACAGCCCCTGCGGTTGCGAGGATCTCCTAGAAGAACTAAATTATGAAGGAAAATTTCAGGTCAGCCCCTTTCCTGAACCTGCTGTTCTGATTTCTGAAAAAACATGTCATAGAGATGCCTGCTCATCAGTGTTTCCTGCAATGCTATTCAAAATAGCCTAGGTATGGAAGCAGGCAAGATTTCCAGCAACAGGGGAGTGGATAAGGAACATGCAGCATAGATACACAGGGACATTGTTTCAGTTGTAAAGAACAAGGTTATGCCATTTGTAGGCAAATAGAAGCAAATGGAGACAGACATACGAATTAAGCCAGTCTCAGCAAAGGAAATATTACATGTATTCTTTGTCATATGTGGTTTCTAGGTTTTACACACACACACACACACACACACACACACACACACACACACACACAGACACACACACACACGTATAACATGGAAGCAGAAGAGGAACTACATAACATGGAAGCAGAAGAGGAACTACTCAGGGGCAATATGGAGACGAACAGGAGGGAGAGCAGGAACAGAGGATGAGAGATGACAAGGGGAAAGATGCACCACTTCTAACGCAGATGGATGGGAATGTGAGGCAGTGTCCTAAGTCACAAATGCACACCTCTAAAATTAAAAGGGCAGAAATAAGTAAAATTAGGGAGTTAACATTTTCTTTGCATCCAAATTTTACCAGTCCATGAACCATATATCACACTTTTAGTGAAACTTTGTCAGCCTCCACTGTACCGTGTAAGTCATATTAGTATTCGTTTCTCTCCTTTGTCTCCTGGTTTTAAGAAGGAACAAATTTCGAATTATGTCTTGAAATGCTAAACTCTGCTGCTTCTCCAAGCGTGGTGCATGTGTTTTAGTGAGGTCATATTGTACCCATCCTACTATGTAAATTTCATGTACAGACGATTGCTTCTTAGATGTATTTTACTATCTCCTCTTACATATTCAATTATAAGTATGTGTTAGCCTAATTTGAAGAAACCGGTTTTTCTCTCCAAAAGGTATTTCTTCATTACCTGAGTTCCCTACTATTTTTCAATATGTCTGTTCCAGGAACATATTTTAAAACACAGATTTCATCACAATTATAAAATAATATTTTAAAATGCATGCTCTTATACCTTTATAGAAAGTTGGCTTACTGTTTACAGTATTTGTTGTGAAATATTACTCTAAATCAACAAAGGTGCGCTACATTTGTTAATACTGCATCTGTTAATGATGTGAAGATGTGTTGCTTTGTTTGCCCGAAGCACCTGATTGGTCTAATAAAAAGCTGAATGGCCAATAGCTACATAGTAGATGGATAGGAGGGGCTGATGGGTTGAGAGAATAAATTTGAGGAGGAATCTAGGCTCCTTGTATTGATGGATTCTTACATGTGACTCTAATAATTTGAAATTATAGCTTTGCTCTGTCCTACACCATTTCTTGCTCTCAGCTTTTAGATATTTTAGTATCAAGGATTTAATGGAAGCAAAGGAAATCACCCAGTTTGGCCTCGCTGGGCAATGAAGTGAAAGAGAAGGAGACTCAAAAATGAAAGCAGGAAGACAGGTGATCCAAGAAAGACATGGCAGGGATTCGAGCATGGGATGTGGCTAGTTGGGTGATCCATATTGCAGTTAGGAAGGAGAAATGGCGGAGTGTGGTGATAAGAGATGGAGGCAGACAAGTGATGGAGGTAGAAGGTGGTGGAGGGGGACAGTGATGGGGGTGGACAGTGATGGAGGGGGGACAGTGATGGGGTGGACAGGGATGGAGGTGGACAGTGATGGGGTGGACAGTGATGGAGGTGGACAGTGATGGAGGGGGACAGTGATGGGGTGGACAGGGATGGAGGTGGACAGTGATGGGGTGAACAGTGATGGAGGGGGACAGTGATGGAGGGGGACAGTGATGGGTGGACAGGGATGGAGGGGGACAGGGATGGAGGGGGACAGTGATGGGGTGGACAGGGATGGAGGGGGACAGGGATGGAGGGGGACAGTGATGGAGGGGGACAGTGATGGAGGGGGACAGTGATGGGGTGAACAGGGATGGAGGGGGACAGGGATGGAGGGGGACAGTGATGGAGGGGGACAGGGATGGAGGTGGACAGGGATGGAGGGGGACAGTGATGGAGGGGGACAGGGATGGAGGTGGACAGGGATGGAGGTGGACAGTGATGGAGGGGGACAGTGATGGAGGGGGACAAGGATGGAGGTGGACAGGGATGGAGAGGGACAGTGATGGAGGGGGACAGGGATGGAGGTGGACAGTGATGGAGGTGGACAGTGATGGAGGTTGCCAGGGAAACAGTTAGATTTAACCTGTGCTACCCCACACTGGTTATGGCATTTTTTGGAGAGGGGATAAGGGAGAGGAAGAAAGTAGCTTGAAGCACAGATACTTAATTATGAACATTTAGTGTGCTAAAATACGATCTTTGTGGAACGGATATGTTTCATTAGTAGAAACATTTACAACTCTGAAAGTCTGAGTCTGGCTAGAGATAGCAATTTGGAACAGTTTGCCTGTAGACGGCAATAAAGCTGATGTAACAAAAATAGGAAGAGTATGTAGATTTATGTCATAGTTCATGACAAGATTCCAACGAGCAGCAAAATGCATGGATGCTGTGTCAGAAAGCCAGGACATCAATACACACCAAGAGAGACAAGAATTTCAAGATGGAGAACCTAAGCAAGATCGTATTATCTGCTGCTAAATAAAGGGGAATGGAATGTCACCTTAGGATTTCTTGAGTAAGTGAAATAGTTCCAAGAGCTCATGCTGAGAAAATGATGTGGGAACAAGCAGGTTTGGCTGTGGCTGTGAAAGACAGAATGAAGGTACTCTGTGCCTAAGATGTTCACTGTGAGGAGTTCAAATTACAGAACAATCTTCACTTACAGGATGTTTATATGTTTATTTCTGCGCAATAAACTGGCCGTGTGGCGAATAGGAGATAAATGCTCTGCTGCTGAGGACAAAACAAGTGGGTGTTTGTTGGTGTATGTGGGAAGAGAAAGACTAAGAGCATGTGATACCAGAAAATGAAGAAATGGGTGATAATCTGACCATGAATTGTGTTCAACAGAATAACATAAGAATTAAGGTGTTACCAATACTCCTCAAATTGTTCCACACAATAGAAACAGGAGGAACATTGCCAAACTCTTTTTATGAGGCTATTAGGCTGATACCCAAATCACACAAAGACATTACTAAGACAGAGAACTACAAACCAATATCATTCATGAACATTGATGCAAAAATACTCAATAAAATACTGGCAAACCAAATCTAAGACCACATCAGAAAAATCATCCACCATGACAAGTTGGCTTCATCCCAGAGATGAAGGGATGGTTTAACATATGAAAATCTGTCAATGTAATCCACCATATAAACAAATTAAAAAAAAAACAAACCCACAAGATCATCTCATTAGATACTGAAAAAGCCTTAGACAAAATACACCATCTCTTCATGATGAAGGTCTTGGAGAGAGCAGGGATACAAGGAACATACCTAAACATTGTTGGCAATATACAGCAAGCCAACAGCCAACATCAATCTAAATGGAGTGAAACTCAAAGCGATTCCACTGAAATCAGGAACAAGACAAGGTCGTCAATTCTTTCCATATCTATTCAATATAATACTTGAGGTTCTGCTAGAGCAATAAGACAACAAAAGGAGATCAAGGGAATACAAATCAGAAAAGAAGAAGTCAAACTCTCACTATTTGCTGATGATATGATAGTTTACATAAACGACCCCAAAAATTCTACCAAGAAACTTCTACAACTCATAAGCACCTTCAGTAATGTAGCAGGATACAAGATTAACTCAAAAAAATCAGTAACCCTCTTGTACACAGATGATAAATGCACTGAGAAAGAAATCAGAGAAACATCACCCTTTACAATAGCCATAAGTAACATAAAATATCTTTGAGTAACTCTAACCAAACGGGTGGAATACCTGTATGACAAGAACTTTAAATCTTTGAAGAAAGAAAATGAAGAAGACACCAGAAAATGGAAGATTTTCCATGCTCTTGGGTAGGTAGAATTAACATAGTAAAAATGGCTATCTTACTAAAAGCAATCTACAGATTCAATGCAATGCCCATCAAAATCCCAGCAAAATTCCTCATGGGAAAAAGATCTTCACTAACCTCACATCAGACAGAGGTCTGATCTTCAAAATATACAAAGAACTCAAGAAATTGATCATCAAAAGAACAAATAATCCAATAAAAAATGGAGTTCAGACCTAAACAGAGAACTCTCACCAGAAGAATCTAAAACGTTTGAAAGACACTTAAGGAAATGTCCAACATCCTTAGTCACCAGAGAAATGCAAATTAAAACATCTCTGAGATTCCATCTTACACCCGTAAGAATGCCCAAGTTCAGAAACACTGATGACAATTTATGCTGGAGAGGTTGTGGGGAAAAGGGAACACTTCTCCATTGCTGGTGGGAATGCAAGCTGGTACAGCCCCTTTGAATGTCAGTGTGGCGATTTCTCAGAAAATTAGGAAACAACCTTCCTCAAGATCCAGTAATACCACTTTTGAGTATATATCCAAAGGATGTTCAATCATGCCACAAGGACATGTGCTCAACTATGTACATGGCAGCTTTGTTTGTCATAGCCAGAACCTGGGAACAACCTAAATGCCCCTTGACTGAAGAATGGATAAGGAAAATGTGGTATATTTACACAATGGAGTACTACACAACAGAAAAAAACCAGTGACATCTTGAAATTTGTAGGCAAATGGATGGATCTAGAAAACATCATATTGAGTGAGGTAACTCAGACCAAAAAAGACAAATATCATATGTACTTACTCATAAGTGGCTTTTAGACATAAAGAAAAGAAAAAACAAGCCTATAATTCACAATCCCAGAGATCCTAAGAGAGACATACACGGATCTAATCTATGTGGGAAGTAGAAAAAGACAAGATCTCTTGAGTAAATTGGGAGCACAGGAGCCATGGGAGAGGGTAGAAGGGGAGTAGAGTGGAAAAAATATATAACTCAATAAAAACAAATAAACATATATAAGTAAAAAAAAGAATTAAGGTGTTTACCAGCTTCTCTTGACACAGTAAGATTACCAGGGTGGATCCAACAGAATCAGAAGAAATGAGAGCTCAGAGAGGACAAAATGAGGAGAGATTGATTTGATGTTTCTGACTTTAAAGACAGAAGAACGAAGTTGCAAGGCAGCCAGTGTCCTAGTTCCAAAGCTGAGAAACAAACAGAATCTCCTAGATTCCCATGAAGAAATAGAGACTGATTAACACCTTGATTTAAGGTGAGTGGGACCCATGTACTGTTCTAACCCACAGAACAGTAGGATGATAAATATGTACTGTTTTCATATAGTAAGTTTATGGTAATTCATTATAGTAGCAAAAGGAAATAAATACATTTGTCTTCAAGTATTTTTTCAGATAAATAAAAATTTAAAGACATACATACTCTTTCACATATTTTCATGTTTAGCAGCTAAAAGTTTTCCACAAGTTTTAATATTTGAAAAGCATTTGATTTCTGATGCACATACAAATTACATTTATAAACAAAACCACGAAGAATGAAGAATGCAAAAAGAATCAAGAAAGCCTATGAACCTTATGGGATAGCATCAAAGAGTAAATATTTTGAATTATATGAGTTAAAGAGAAAAAGAAAGACAAAGAGATAAGAAGTATAGTTAGAGAAATAGTAGCCAAAAATTTCCAAATCTGAAGATGTTATCTAGATGATAGATAGGTAGGTAGGTAGGTAGGTAGATAGATTGATAGACAGGCTGACAAGTACTAATAGATAGATATATAGATAGGTGATAGATATAGTCATAGGTAATTAATGACAGATAATAAATTTTAGATACATAATAGATACTAGATAGGTGATAGATACATGATGTCTAGATGATGATAGATTCACAGATGACAGATTGACATATGACATATGATGGATAAACACATACTTGATAGATGGATAAGTACATACATAAAGACTAGAAGTGCTATAATAAATCCATATGTGTAGCTTTGTGGGCTCATTGCAGCTGCCTGTTGTGAGATCCATTTTTCCAGGGCAGGGCAGAGGATGAGAAGACAAGGAGGCAACTTCACAGACTCTGAGAGATTCCAATACAGAAGCTTTTTATTGTAAAAAGGTTGGGGGGTTTATAGGGTTAGGGAAATTAAGCTGCTGCAGGAATGTTTCTGGTTGGTCCTTTGGAAACCGTTGTTCCCTGCTGGTGTGTTGTGATTGGCTCAGAGCATGCATCATTAGTTACTGTGCTTTTGGTCTGCTGACAGGTTGTCTTGACCAATTTTGCTTGCTCATTGTGAGTTTGTATGTGCTTGCTTGTGCTTGCTATTTCCCTGCCTTACATGTGTATATTTTTTTCAGATAAGCAAAAGCATAGTTCTTTAGTTCAAATATCATGGTCAGAAATTAGAGACAAAGAGGATCTGAAAGCAGCAGAAGAAAGAAAGAACATCACATATGAGGGTACTCTGGTATAATGAGACAGTGGTGGACCAAGAATGGGATGATGTCTTCAAAGTGCTGAGGAATAACTGCCAGCCAAGAGTCCTGTGTGCAGCAAAACTGTCCTTCAGAAACAAAGGTAGAGAAATATTTTCCTGGACAAGCAACCACAGAAGAAATTCATCACCACCAGATCTATTTTGTAAGAAATATTTTAAATGAAGTTTCTAAATATGGAATAAAATAAAATAATTTTAATTAATAACTTAAAACCATATAAAAGTATAAAACACTATAAAATGTATAAAAGTATGAAACACAGTAAAAGTAAATGTGTAGCTAAATTCAGAATATGTGCTAGGATGGTGGTGTGCAAATCACATACCTAAGTAAGAAAGTGAAAACACAAAACTCTTCAAAATAACTTAGCTATAATTATTTCTTAAAGGGATATTCAATGTAAAAAGATAACATTGTAATTTCAAAATAAAATGTCCTAAGGGCATCGGAAAATGTGTTTGTTATGCAGCAAAAGTTATTCAAAGTAGCCTGGACCCAACATGTAGGATGGAAATATAGAAAGCAAATACTAATCAATTTTTGATGGAGTAATGCACTAGAATACTATTAGAGGACTCCCGTATTCTACTTTTAGCAATGGATATATCATTCAGTCAGAAGATTTTGGATGCACAATACACTTTAGGACAGATGACCTGGTACACATAAGCAGATCATTTTCCCCCAGAGCAGTAGACTGCGCTCATTTTTCTCATATATTTCCTAGGACAATAATATGTTAGACACAAACGTCTTGACTTACAAAGACTGAAATCATGTCAAGAGTCTTCTCTCCTCAGTAATGTGAACTTAATGACAGGAGATTCAAAATATTCACAAATGCTTGAAAGTCTACACACTCCTAAGTAGCTATGAATCAAAGGATGAGGTAAGTGGGCTATCTTAAAACACATTGACATAAATGTTAAAGGAAGCACAGTATATCAAAACTCATAAAATCCAGCAAAACAACTTGAAGAGATGAATTTAAATATAAATGACTCATCAAAAAAGAAGTAAGATATAAAGTAAACAACATTTTTGGGGAAGGAGCTAGATGAGCAAGAAATAAATCCCAAGGATATTAGAAAGAAAGAAACAATATAGATTAAATCAGAAATAAATGAAATGGAGAATGGAAAAATGATAGCATAAATCAACAACATTAAGTTGATCTTTAAATGATAATTGTAAGATATTTAGCTAGGTTAATAAGAGTTGACTTGAGTAATAAGATCAGTAGTGCAAATAGGACAAATGTCTATCACAGCAGTACATAGCATCAGATTCTATAAGAGAAAAACTGACTTAGCTAGAAGAAATGAGTAAATCCCTATCATACCTAACCATCCACAGACCAACCATTAATAAATAAGCGTATTAAATTAGTAGCAAAACATCATTGAAAAGTCTAGAGCTTGATGCGTCATGGCCAAATTGTACCAAACATCTAAAGAGTCCATTCCAATGATTCTCAAAGTCTTCCAAAAATTTAAGTGAAGGGATAGCTCTACAGACCAGCCATTACCTCAATCAAAAGATGTCACAAGCAAAGCATAATTGCTATCCCAGAGAAGCATAGATGCAAAAAGCCTCAATCAAATGCTGATGAGTTGTGTTCAATGGCACATGAGAAGGGTCATCAGAATCAAGTATTATACATCATCCTAGGATATGGGGTAATTTCAACACAGTCAAGTTTTAATAACTATGATACATCACATGCACAGAACTGACAGAACCATATGACCATCTGAATTCATGTAGAAAACCTTGACAAAGCCCAGCCTTTCGCACAATAAAAACTTCTAATGAATTAGGTATTGAAGGAATGTATCTCAACAGAGTGTCAGCCTTGTATATGGCAGGCCTGCAGCCAATGTCACAGTAGATAATGGAAGGTTGTTCTCTAAAATTAGGAACAAGAGAACGTCCATACTCATTTTCCTCCAGAATTATGCTAGAAATCCTGGTCAGAGCAATTATGCAAGGGAACTAGAACGCAGCCAGATGAATGGAGCGAGGTACATGATTCCTGTTTCCAGATGACATGATCTTATATGGAATATCTTAAAAACCCTATGGGAAGGGGAGCTGTTAGAACTGACAAATTTCATATTGTGGTGGGCTGTAAAAACCCAGAGCCAGTAGCATCCTTAAACATGACTTTGTCAGTTACTATTCTATCACTGTGACGAAAATCCTCAACAGGAACAAGGAACAGGTTTGGAAAGACGTATTCTGTTGTATGATTTCAGAGGTTTTCCGTTCATCACTGTGGGGAGATCGCTGGAGTGCCAGAGGCTAGAGTCATGAAGCAGAGAGCACAGGGCCAGTGTCAAGAGCAACATAACTCTCCAAGGTCCATCTCTGGAGACTTCTACCAACCACATTCCTCTTCCCACCCCACAGACAGCCACAGCC
Organism: Myodes glareolus; assembly: GCF_982192425.1. NCBI lineage: Eukaryota > Metazoa > Chordata > Mammalia > Rodentia > Cricetidae > Myodes > Myodes glareolus. The sequence continues at coordinate 31,801,387 of NC_142043.1, read as the reverse complement.
TCAGCGGCCAGGGGCAACAGCCAACCAAGGGCAATAGCCAAGGGCAGGAGCCCTGCTCACTTCCTTTCTCCTCAGTGTTCTTTCCTGTCTCCTTTAAACTTCCTAAAATCTCACCTTTCTGTTGCCTGGGAGATTCTTTTCTGACCGGGTATCTCTTTATTGGCTATTGATTGTCCAGCACTCTAGCCCCCTAAATTATCGCTCCCTTGAGCTAAGAGAGGCTCCGTCAAACTCAAGGACCCTGGCTTTCCTAGTTATTAGTTAGATTCGTTTTGCCCTTCATTTAGGGGCAGCTTGGTTATGGATCAAAGGCTGGGGGTTAACGGAGTAAAATCCAGCCCCACAAATTGACACTTGGGCATTTAAGGACTTGTCTCACTGACTGAGAATGGAGGCCTAGATGTCTAGGTAAATTTGAAGTTTCGAGGTATTCTCTGAGTGCTCTAGAGTCAGAGAGTCATGCTTTAGTGGTAGTGTGCATAGACTGATGGTTCCATTTTGTAGTTTGAGATAATTGCTTATGCACTTGAGAAAATTAATATCTGCCTCAAAGATGAGGACTAATACTGATTAAACTGATCTTCACTCAAGGCCTTATAGCTAGGTTGATTGGGGAAATTTTTTCTTGTTTCATGCACAAAGAAACGCTTTTATTTCAAAGTGCAATTTCGTTTGCCTTGGGAAATTTGCAACAGTAGCAGCAGCAACAAGGAAAGCCCACTACACCCCACCCCACCCCTCTAAATTCCAGCAAGTGTGCAGCCCACATGAGGGGAATTGAAGACTTTCACCTATCTACAGTAAACAATACATTTCTATGAACTGAATTTAATTCTAATATATATATATATATATGTACATATATATGTTTATGTATACACACACATATATTAGGAGTAAGCTTGCAGAAGAGTGATTGACAGAGGGCTGTAAACACAACAAGAAGGTAAACAAGTGAATTCTGATACTTCAGTAAAAAACTATTAAACCAATAGTCATGAATGCGCAAGTGAGGTAAGAGAAAGGACTAACTTCCTTTATATGTATGCATGTTCCTGGCATCTGAGGATCTTTCCACTTCCTTTAGACCAGAACTGCCCGTGGCTGTGCTCTGGTATCACCAAACACTTTTCATTTGAACATTCAGAGTGAGTTCTCATAGCGCACTGGATTCCCAGAGGTGCCTGCCACATCTTCGGAACACTTCATTCTGAGACAGAGTTAAGGGTATGGGCAGAACTTTGCCTTGAGTTCTGGCCTGGGTGAAATAAAGCATCTGCGTTTTCCTAAGGTGACATAGTCTTCGACAATAGTTCAGATACGAAAGAAAGTTGTTAAATGACATCATTATCTTCTTTCCTGGTCCCATCTTACAAAGTATCTGAATTTCAGACATTTCAACTCTTAGTGAAGGTGTCCCCAAAGCAGAGCCCGGGACACAGACAGATCTGTGTGCTTCAAGCTGTGCAGCAGATGACAGCAGAAAGAGAGGAGGGTCCAGAGCAGAGCAAGGAAGGCTGCGTCTAGCTGCCTTACTGCAGATCGGGTTCCATCAGGGCAAACCAAGAGCATCTCAGGACCATCTCTAAGTGAAACGAACTCTTGGAGCCCCCACAACTGTCCCAAGGCAGCCCTTCTTCCATGCCTGGCTGGATGGCATCTGTGTGAGTCCCTTCAGCCTCCCGCTCCACCAGAGAGTCAGGACCACAGTGCTGGGCAAAGAGTGTGTATGGTGGTGTTGGTGGTGGTGGGCATTAAGGTTACCATAGTGGTTAGAAGAAGGAAAACCGCATTCAACAGCCATGCTGTGCTTTTAAGAAGTGTATAAGATTGGTAAGGCTTCAAAACAGCACCAGTCCAGGACTTTACGGAGACCATCGTGAGACCCTCCACATTGGTTTGTGTGCTACAACGCCCTGTTCTGTTCCTCAAGGTGCTTCCCCAAAGTGATCTCACTAAAATGCAAATCAAAACACCTTACTGCGGTGTTTAAAATTCAATGACCTTCTGTTAGCAACAGTATAAAATTATAACTGCTTAGCATGACTTCGAAGGGCCTTCATCACTGAGCCCTGACTACCCGTGTTACTGAAAGCAGGTAATTATGCAAATCTAGTCTTGTTCCTCTGGAAGCCCCTTGTACATATAATCAAGCACTATTAATACTGCGCTGTGTTAGGGGGCCATTTGTCTGGTTTTTGTCTTTTAGAGGAATAGAATGTTTTCTTCATTTCATAGTTATAGTAAAGCAGAGGAGGGCACTGAAAAATACTGTTGGGCTTTGTTATAGCTTAATGCCTTGATTCATTTCTTTCAGATGTATTTTCTTAATAAGCAGGCCATTGCAGATGCACTTGGGACTCCTCCCCATCTACAGAGGGAGATGTCTACTGAAATTTTTTGCTTATCATCTTATATTTTAGATACAATCCTCCTCTCTCCATAAACGAATGCCCTTATGTGCTGTATACTCCTGAGCTTAGTGCCAGTGGTATGATATGGCGAATATCTTGAAACTTGCTCATTTGCTCAGAACTTTTGAGATCTATCCAGGTTAATGTACAAAACTTGAATTCTCAAACTTTATTTAAACTTTCTACTCTATGGACATAACTGTCACACATTTACACCACCTCCCATCGTTGGATCTTTGCAGTTTTCCTTCATGCATATGAGACTGGAGTAAACATTTGTAGACATTGTCCACACACATGTGGGAGGGCTTTCCTATGCTATATAACCAAGAGTGGAATTGCTAATAAAAAAATGCATCAGTTAAACATTCATACATACTTTTCTCTAAAATAAAAACGTACTATAAAGTTTCCTCCATATATAATAGACTCTTGACCCCGCTGGCCAGGTAAAGCCTAAAACCAAATATAGCCTAAGTACAAATATATAGCCACACTCAAGACAAGGTTCTTAGAAGTTTTATGAAGTCTGTACAAGCGCCTTACAATGATTTAGTGTATATTTAATTACAGCACCTATAGGTAGGACCTATCACATAGCTCTTTGTGTGTATGTGTGTGTGTGTGAATGTCTGATCCTCTGAGCAAGAGCAATATCACATAGCTGGACTATCAGTCTCTAGCTTCTTCTCTCTGGGCACTCTGGGATTGGTGGTTTTCTGAAGGACTGGTGCTCTTCTGAGACAGGTGCTAGAAGCCATTTCTGTTCATTCTTACAGTCCCTCAATAAATATCTACTGCCTCCTACCACACACCTGATGTCATCCTAAGTGCTGTATGTACCGTAAGACCTGTCCCTTCAAGACTTACCCTCTGGTAGGGATAGATGGGTAAATATAGGAAAACAAGGGGAGGAGATGCTGCGGTAAAGAATAGTCATGGAAGATCTCACGAAAGGCAAGACTTAAATAATTACAAAAGGAAGTCAGGAAGTAAATGTGTGGATCTACGTGAAAACAGCCCTTGACGTGGAGTACAACAGCGCTCGCAATTGCTCTGAAGCGGGAGAGCGCTCTTGATTATTCAAGGACTAGCCAGGAAGCCAGAGCAACTGAGGAAGAGCCAACATGGGAGGGGGAGAAGAGATGGGAATGCGGCCAAGGTCGGCAGTGTGGCCAGCAGACTGGAGCGGGAAGTCACCGAAAGAGCTGAACAGAAGGCGGCCAGGACCAAAGGGCTTGAACAAGCACCGTGATCCTAACAGTAGAAATACTGAGGCTCATTGTGGAGGCCACTCTGACTGGGGGACTGTGGCTTGGACTAGGATTTTATCTAAGCAGTTCTATGATCCTCGGAAGAGGTTCGCTGTTACATTGTTTTTGGTGACTCCCAGATGGCAAGTGTGAACAGTGGACAACACAGTTGGTCTTATAAGGACCAGGAGATCAGGAGAGGAAAGGCTGGGAGAGGAGGGAGTATTTCTTGTGGGAGGTGTGAAAGGCTGAGATCCTCACTAGCTTATGATTAGACTCTGAGAGATGAACTTGGAATTCATGCTTGAGATCGCAGGTAGCCGTATGAATTTTACGGTTGTGGGCCTTAGACTTTAGACCAGGTTTCTAGAGGCAGGGTGGGAGCAAAGTAAATCTGCAGTCCTTCTAGGTGGATGGAATAGGGACAGGATACATCACCTCCTCCTTGGGGAAATCCTCTTCCTTTGATTCCAGCCTACCCGGGACTCTCGCTCCCACCCTGATGGCTAGCCTTTTAAATATCAGAGGTGCTGTATGGGTTGTTGGGGGAGAAAATTCTTCAACAATCGCATTCAGCTGTAGACCATGCTGACCTGACAGGCAAGATATGCCGAGGATCTAATAGTATTGGTATTAACCAACCGTGCTGTGATTAGGTTGGTGGTTTCCTTCATGGGAGCAAATATGTATCTGCCACTAGAAACCTGGTCTAAAGACTAGGCTGGGGTGGTCACAAGATGAAGAGGGGGGACATACTACTGTTGTTTCCTTAAATGAATATGTTGTCAACCTTCCCTCTGAAGAGTTATGTGTAGACCTGTGGAGCAGTGTGGTCACAGCCTGGGGGCACAGACGCTTCTTTCAGCAGAGGACAATGGTTAACCCAGAGACTTGCGTCTGGTCTGGTTAGGGTGTGGAGAACAAGAGATTGCTGAGCGCTAAGGCATAAACAGAACATTGCTATCATTCCCCCGGCACACACATACAAATGTGTGGCTCAAAGGAACACTAGAAGAAATGTCAGTAAGATTTGAAGAGTTGGAAGATGGAGAGGGATGTCATGAATTGTGGCCGTCTAAGGAAACATAGCTCCTGCAATAATGAACATACAAACAAAGCTTGGCACCTTAGCTTTCCACCGCTCCTGAGGAGTCCCTGATTAGTAATGGTTGCTGTGTGTGTGTTTCTGTGTGTGCCTGCACGTGTGTCTGTATGTCTTTGTGTGTCTGTGTTTATGTGTCTATGTGTATGTGTGTGTCTGTGTGTGTGACAGTGTTTGACTCTGTGTGTGTTCATGTGTGTGTGCATGTGAGTATCTGTATGTCTCTGTGTATGTGTGTCTATGTGCATAACTCTATGTGTGTATATGTGATATATGTGTGTTTATATCTCTATATCTCTATGTATATTTGTGTCTCTATGTGTGTGTGTCACTGTGTGAATGTGTATGTGTCTGTCAGTAGGTGTGTGTCACTATGTGACCATGTTTGATGTGTGTGTCTGTGTATTGTGTATGTTTCTGTGTGTGTCTCTGTGTGTTCATGTGTGCCCCAATGTGTATGCGTATGAGTATATATGTGTCTTTGAGGGTCTCTGTGTGTGTCTGTGTGTATGACTATGTGTGAGTATCTGTGTGTGTCTCTGTATGTGTGTGTCTCTGCGTGAATGTGTATCTATCTGTCAGTATGTATGTGTCTCTGTTTGTCTCTCTGTGTGTATGTGTCAGTATGTGTCTCTATGAGTGTATGTCTCATAGAATACAGAATCTATATCTGTTCATGTGTGTCTCTGTATTTGTGTATCTGTGTATATGTCTATACCTGTTCATGTGTGTGTATTTGTGTTTATCTGTGTATGTGTCTGTTTGTATATGTATGTGTCTGTTACATGTGTGTATGTCTATGTATATGTGTGTCTATTTTGTATGTCTCTGCATATGTTTATGCTTGTGTTTGTGTCTCTGTGTGTTGCTTTTCTGTATGTGTCTGTATGTATATGTACATGTATGGTGTATGAGTGTGTGTGTGTCTGTCTGTGGGTGGGCTGTGCATGTGTGTATATGTGTATATGTGTCTTTGTTTTTGTTTGTGGGGACTCTGTGTGTGTTAGTTTCTTCAACATTTTAACAACTAGGGGACTTATTGTAAAGAAGAAAGTGTTTGGAAGGAAAAGAAAGGCAGCAATGGACATAACAGGTAACTATGATCACCATATGGTGTGGGAGAATTGTCTGTATTCTGTCAATCATATTTTAATAAAACGCTGATTGGCCAGGCAGGAAGTATAGGCGGGTCAACCAGACAGGAAGTAGAGGTGGGGCAATGAGAATAGGATAAGGTTAGGGAGGAGAAAGCTCCCTCAGCCACTCCTGCGCAGACCACCGAAGAGGCAGCATGTAACTTGCCCAGCTGAGAAAGGTACGGAGCCATGTGCTAATGTAGATAAGGATAATGGGGTAACATAAGTTATAAGAGTTAACAAGAAGCCTGACCTAATGGGACAATCAGCTTTATAACTTATAGAGATCTCCATGTGATTTTCCTTGGGACTTTCTGGCTTGTTGGGGTACTGGGTGGGACAGAAACCCCAACAAGCTGGCCCTCATGCTACAACCATACATTGAATAGATGTAAAAAACTATCAGAAATTTTTGCAAAAGAAATTGAGTTTAGCAACAGAAAGATATATTTGTGACCTTGACATAAGTTATTTTGGTTTACTGGTGAGTCAAAGGTCTGTTTTCAATAGGTCCAGGAAAAATATGTGCGGAAAGGAGTTAGAGAATAAGGAAGCAGACTAGCGAATATTTGCATGAAGGTGAAAGACTCCTAAGAGGCACGAGCCATGCTTGGCAGTGGGACTGGCTGAACCCTCTCCGGAGCTCCTGGTGTTCATGCTGTGGATGTTCAGTCCAGCTGCTCCATTCTGTGGCAGGTGGGCGTACGTCTCCTGACACAGCCACATGCTGAATTCATACTCACGCTTCCAAGTCACACTTAAGCACCTCTCGCTACAAGTGAATACTGTCTGGTCTTTCAGACAGAGTAGATCATTCTGTGCTCACATATGATTTTAGTAAAAAATAAAGCAGCCACACCGTGGTGTTTATCAGTTGCTAAGTAGTGACTTCTCGACAAGCATTGTGCCTTTCTAATATCGTCAGTTAATGGTTGATGTTATTTAAGCTAATTAGTTATTATGTGTATATATCTATTTTATTATATTATTATATATGTATGTTTTATTATGGTGCATATATTTTATATATTTATATATTATAGTATAATATATAATGATATATCACAATAAAATATACTATATATTTATTATAATATACACAATATTTATTCTTTATATATTATATAATATGTATATATCATTGCATAATAACAACATACATATATTATATATTATGTGTTATATATATTATTTATTTCATTTTATGTATATGAATGTCTTGCATGCATGTAAGTCTGTGCCCTATGTGTGTGCCTATGTCTGCAGAGACCAGAAGAGTGTGTCAGATGCCCTGAAACTGGAGTTAAGGGCAGTTGTGAGCTGTCACATAGATGCTGGGAATCAAACACAGGTCTTCTGAAAGAGCTGCCAGGGCTCTTAACTACTGAGCAATTTCTTCAGTGCATAATCAGTTAAAGAAAAAAGTGTTCATACAATATATTTTGATCATATTCACTCCCCTCCTTTAACTCCTCTCAGATGCTCGCCCCCTCTCTCCCTCCCTCCCTCCCTCCTTCCTTCCTTCCTTCCCTCCCTCCCTCCCTCCCTCCCTCCCTCCCTCCCTCCCTCCCTCCCCAACTTCATGGTCTTTCTCTCTCTCTACCTCTCAAAAAACAAGCAAACAAACAGACAACATAATCAGACAAAAATACCAAAACAAACCGTCGTGTCCTGGCCAGCTCTTCCTGGGCATGGATGGGGTTTATGTTCGAGGGTGGTTGATATATACCCTGCCGCTCTACTGGGGAAACTGATTTTCCCTTTCCCAGCAGGTATTAACTGCAGAGAGTTTCTTGGTTTAGGTTGGAACTTTGTTTAGTTATCTTAAAGACATATTTTTCTTTTCCATTTCTGAAGGGACAGTAACAGGCGCTATCCTTCTCAAGGGAACAAAAGTCAATATTGCCTCCAGGTGAGCCCCAAACAGGATATCTGTGGAGTGGTAGGGAAAGGCTCTGTTCTTTTTTACACCATGAGCTCTTCCTGTGTAAGCTGGAGGAGGCCTTGCTGACTCGCGCTATCTCGGGGCCTGGCCAGGGCTGTCAGTGTGCTCCATCATGTTGATTTGTTGTGGCATTGGGGTGGGTGACCCTACAGTGTGCCTTCGATGCTCCATTAGTCTGAGCTGAGAGCTCCGTTGGTTTTTCATTCAGCGACTATATTTTCCTAATGTGCCTTCACCAAACTCTGATATCATTTCATTCTCAATATCATTTCAGTTACACCTAAAACAGCCTTCATTGCATTTTGGAGGCTTTTTGAGATGAAAAGTTATTTATTTCTATATTTCGCTTTTTCTTTTTTTCTGCTTTTTTTTCCTTTGTGACTTAAAGACCCTGAGCCTTTTGTTTGGTCTGTTATCTGACTAAGGGGCAGCCTTGTTCTGTAAGTCCTCTCTTGGTTTATTCTTGGGTTTCCACTATTAATTAGCAAACTCATTTCCCGATGGCCACAATGAGGTTAGAATAAGTGTGCCCATCGAGATATCCAGCGAGCTCAAAGTGTTCAAAGAAGGAACAGGGGACCAATTCTATTCTGATAAACTCCATTAATAGGAAAACATAGATCAAATCTTATGGCCTTAGTCAGCGTGTTTCATCTTATAAAACTCTCAGCTGAACCACAGTCGTACTTTGGCGGTTTAGCTCAAAGTAACGGTTTTGTTTTGCTCAAGGGTCAGAAAATCGAATCTGTATTCCGTGAGTCAGGCTTGCCGTGGAGAGGGCCACCTTCACCTGGCTGTCTGGAAGGCCTAGGAGTCTTGGGAACATGGTGGGTTTTAATGCACAGCCACGAGTTCCATGGGGCATTAATTCTGCTTCATTGCTTGCCCATTTGAACTGGGAAAGTGCCGCTGAATACATTATCCTTTGAGGCCTCGAGTCCCACGTTCATTCATAGCCATTTCAAGGTCAGTGCTCTCTGGTGCGATCATCATTTCCATCCCGGAGCACACGGGGAGTGCACCGCTATTGTTTTCCACTTGATGGTCTCCCAGATAACACCATGGCTTCACGGTCTTTAGGAAATTTGAGGGGGTGATATTCGATCACACTGTGAACCATGAGTTTGCATTTGCATTAATTAAATAAAATTAACCTTGGGTCAGCCAGCTGCGCTAGCAACTTGTTGACAGAAAGTAGTAAGGGAGCACCAGAGGGTATCTGGGAGAGATAGAGAGACACAGGAAGTAGTAGGGCGGGGTTTGAAGTGGCACAGCTTCTCGTGGTTTGGTGAAGTGGAAGCATAGATCTTCTGGGATGAAAGCAAGGAGAGAGTGTTAGCTATTTGCCACCTTGCCTTTCTGAGCTTGCAGGTTTTCACCTCAGCCTTTGAATCTCGAGTCTTATTCATAATTAGAAGGATAGAGATTTAGTTAAATCTACTTTTAGGAGCAGCAACAAGGGTGGTGCCTGCAGGAGCAGAATTCTCACTAGGCTGCAGCCTGAGTGGCATGGCTGCTGCTACTGTGGAATTGCAATTGCTGGCTGAGATAGCAGGAGATTAAGGTGCAGCCCCTGTGCTGAAGTTAAAACAATAGAAATCATATATATATATATACATATATATACATATATATATATATATGAATGATATGGGAAAGGTCATTGTGTACAGCACAGCAGAGTTATACCTTTTCAGAGAAACATGACCACTATATTCCAGTGATACTCTGGATTAGATAGAGGCCCGGCTTTCTTGTGGTTTACAATGATCACTGTTTGGTTTTTCTTAAAGAAACTACTTTCAGTTCAAAGATATTACAGTGATCTGCAGAGCTGTTCTGGGGCCCTACGAATTGTGCTCTCTTTCATGCGCTGTCCTCGGGACATTCTTGAGTAGATCACAGCCTCTACCTACAAACGGGGTTTGTCAAAGACGGGTTTTCACTTTTATTTGGCATCTTCCTTTTAGTGATTTGGGCTACCCCTTGGTAAATCTACTGTATTTCCTTCTATATTTTTGAAATAAAGGATATTATGTTATAGATACTGCCAATATGTAAGCTAGAGTATAAATGATTAGGGGTTGAAATTTTCTATCCCGCAAAAATAAAAAATACATGTCAGCAAATGCTAAGTGGAGACAGTGGTGTGTATGAATGAAGCTGGGGGCTATGAAAATTCAGGTTTTCCGTGAGAAGATCTGATCTGAACTTCATCTGTATAGGAAGTACATGGATATTCTACAGAGGATAATGATATGTCTATGAGTCCAGGTTTGCTTTATGATTAATAATAATGGACTGGGTACATAGAAATATATTAACATTTATTCTTATTTTCACTTTGCTAATCATCTTTCCAAATACCCCAGTAGTATGATAAAGTTTTAATTAAACTCAGTGACCCAACATTACTCATAAAATTCATTGTATTAGCCTCAATTCCAATCACTGGTTGACTAGCTTTTTAATGGTCGTGCAATGACACAGAAATGACCATATTGACAGAGAACTTTCCCAAAAAGTCCATTTAGCAACACCACAATAGTTGATTCTACCCTATAACCTATAGCCTCCCCAGTTATTTCTCTTAAGTACGTTACAGGCTTGAATCCTCTTCAATGGACCAGGTTTCAAAGACAGTCAGAAAATGTTTGGTTACCTCCAAACACTCATGCCATTATTGCACCAATGGGCACATCTTGCATTATAGGTCAGTACTGAATCATGTTAGATTCAGTGCTGGCTAAGAACATGGATGTCTTTTCTTTCCCAGTAGCCTGCATAACACCTTCTGACACTATGAAAGACAGCCAGTGGGAAGGAGATTTCCATGTCAGCTCCGGATTGATTTCTCTATGTCCTGCAGACAAGGCACATTGTGTCTTCAGCAACAAGATCTTACTACTTAGTTATGATGGACAACCAAGAGCAATGGCAATTACCTGTGATATTTTGGGGGCTCCTGGGAACTCCCTAAACAATAATTCATAGACAGATATCTTACGACTATATGTCTAAAGCTGAGATTTCTGTTTAATAACCCATGCCTTTTAGAGGAAGTATTGTCTACACATGAAGTAGCCTCTGTCTAACCCCCTTTAAAATATGTGTGTCTATGCATGTTCATGAGTGTAGTTACTAGACTTACAAGTAATGGGTTTTCACAAGGCTTTTTTGGACCTTGCTATTTTTGCTTAGCCTACTGCCACCTTCTCCTCTACCTATATCCCCTCACCCCAACCCCATGCTTAAACCTTTAATCTGAAGTATCTCCTACTTTTGTATTGTTTCTGTTTGACTATCTTCTCTCCCCTGAGCACTTGAGGATTCTCCTCTCTTCCCTCTCATAGGCCCTTTCTGGCTTCCTGATGTCTATAGATACTCCCATCTTTTTCTAAGTTTGGGAAAATTTCCATTATGAGTCTTTTAAAAAATTTATTCTTCGAGGATTTTGTATAATGTGTTTTAATCATATTCATCCCCTCCCTGAACTCCTCCTAAATCATCTCCACTTCCCTACTCACCTGACTCTGTGTTTCCATGCCCTCCCCCCATCATATCCTATTTGTGCTGCCCAAATATTCTTGGATAGACTTAGATGTGTGGCTTTCCACTAGAGTGTGGTCAATTCAACAGGGGCAGTGTTCTTAAAGAATGCTGATTTTTCCTCTCCCCACAGCTTGCAGTTGCCAATAGCCCTTCCCCTAAGAGTGGGACTTATGTCTACCTTCTTGTGGATGTCTCATCCGGCTTTAGCTGGTGTCAATCACGCTGTCACGATTGCCGTGAGTTCACAGTATGGCTGCCCTGTTGTAGTGGGAGGACCTTATATCCTTATAGTTGGTCACCCACTGTGCCTGAATCTTCCAGTCTTTCTGTTTTCTTCTTTGGCAAGGATCCACGGGCCTCATGGAGAGGACTATGACATAGATGTCCCACTTAGGGCTTAACATTCGACAGTCTCTTGTTCTCTGCACTTTGGCTAGTTGTATGTCTCTGTGTTAGTCACTTTCTATGGCAAATAGAAGCTTTTCTAACGAGGATCGAGAGGTGCATGAATCTGAGTAGAATTCAGTTAGTCAGAAGGACTTGGTTTGATACTATGCCTACTTAGGAAAATAATGTTCTCTGCTAGGCCCTATCACTTACCTAGCCACAGTTTCTTGGCTCAACAGTGGTGCCAGGTATTAATTTCATCGAAGCACAAAATACAGGGAGAGTATTGAAAGCTGAGAGATCAAATTGTCTTTTAAAATTCTTTTGAAAAAATGTTTTCTATTCCTTTAGTATTAGATTATTTTGTTTTTTCTGTGCCAACTATCTATAGATTTGGTCTTTACAGAGTATTGGTTGTATCCTGAAACTCCCACCAGTTCCTTGTTACTATTTTGTCTTTGTCCTTGCTGGATGGCACTACTCCTTCCACCTTGCCGTGAAACACAGTCATTGACCTCCCTTTGATCCAGCCTATTGCTGTAAGGAGGTTTCCCCCCCCCCCCTTTTCCTTTTTCGTTATTTCTTTTTTTTTTAAAACTTGCATTACTATGTTTTTCATTTGTAATACTTCAGATCATTTTTTTCAGTATTTCTCTCTCTCTCATATTATCCACTGCCTTCCTGGTTTTCATTCAGCTATTTGTATCTTTGAACTTATTTATAACTATTTTCTGTCTGGGATCTCATCTAATTTACTCACATTGGATGCCATGATTGTAGGGTTAATAAGATTTGGAGAAGTTATGTTACCTTTTTTCCCTTCATGTTTCTTTTGCTACAGAGTTGAGACAGAAGCATCTAATGGTATTTTGTTGCTTAGCTTAGTCTTTTTATCAGTCAGATTCTTTTAGTTGACATAGTTTCAGTGTTCAAGTGGGGCTTGAGTGTGTATCAGAAAACAATTCCTCATTCTGAGAGCCCAGAGTACCTGCTATCAGCTCTTTTATTCCCTGAGTAGAATATTTACCGGGAGAGCACTATATAGATGTTGTCCTAGCCAATAAAAAACAGCTAATTTCCATAACTGTTGGAGCACAAACAACTGAGGTTAGAGTATACCTGATTAGGCAATAAGATTGGGAATGGGAGGAAAGTAGGGAAGATTAAGGATTTGATCGACTTTGATAAGACAAAAAGTTGAAGGGAATGAAGTGGCAGAGAGGGGACTAGGATACTGTTAGAGTTCACAGATTTTAGTTTTTGAGATAGCTCTGGAAAGTTACAATTAAGAAGTGAAGAGATGAGGCAGTCAGGATGAGAGAGAAGAAGAGACAAGAGTAAGAGGTGGTGGATACAGTATGTGGCCCAAGAGTATAGTAGAGTATGCTCTACAGCAAGTGGAGTAGAGAAACAAACCCCCGTCCTAAAAACCAAATGAGCAATGCAAATGCGCACAGGCAAAAGTGGAAGTTAAGTAATAGGAAATATTTGGGAATACGTGCAGGGTGCATTGCTGGCACAGCTGTGCCGAGAGGAAAGGTGACCTCTCTGACTTGAACAGGTGCCACATGGTGCTGTGTTTGCCATAATCACAGGTTCCAGGAACTTTTTCATAATCGTCTGTAATCCGACCCTGTCTCTTCTCCCCTTCATCTTTCCCGAAGCGTCTATCTCGATGTTTTATTAACTGAAGCTATCGCGAATGGGACTTTCCTCCCTGCAGATCTGTTATCTGTGCATAGAAAAATTACTGAATTTCATGTTTATTTTCTGTCCTGTTCTTTTCCTGAAAGTGTTTATTATGTAAAAGTTTTCTGGTAAAATCTTTAGAGACCTTTAAATGTAGGATCATTTCATTTGCACATATGACTACTTTGACCTGTCTCCTATCTGAATTTTTCCTTCTTGCCTATTGTTCTAAGATTCTGAGCATCATGTTTACTGAAAGGTGAGAGTGAACACCATTGTCACTATTAATTTAAGAAGAAATGCATCCATTTCCCACCGAGTATTGACTCTCCAGATGCCTTTGTCAGTGAAGTATATTTCTTAGTGTCAACAGATCATTGATTCTGATTTTTAACAACTAACATGGTGTGTTTATTGATGAATTGAGGCTATTTCCATTTAAAGTTGTTATGTCCAAATGATTCATATTTCCTGTAATTTAGCCAGTTGTTTTTCTAGTGGATCAGATCATTATTCTTACTTTCTCCCCATTTAGTATTAAGGGTCTCCTGGTCTACTATATTTATCCTTCATTCATTTATTTCTCTTGTGAAATTTATTTTTTCCTGTGCTCTCACAACTGAGAATGGTTTCTTTTAATGAAATGGATAATATCCTTTATACTGGAGAGAGAAAGAGCGGAAACATGGGGTGGGAAAAAAAAGAAGGGTAAAAAGAAAAACAAAAGAATGCTTAATAATGGGAAATAAATGAATTAGGTGGATATAGAGGGTGTTAAAAATAAAACCAAACATGCTTTAATGTAACAAAGGGAAGATTCTAGTAAAGGTGTAGTAAAAATGTCACAAAAGACAGAGGGAGACAGTGACCTAAAGATGAAGCATTGGGGCAGCTTGCTTTCGGATCTTTGGCACTTGGAGAGTTCCAATTGGATGCCCGGAAGGTGGGCGCTCTGCTGAACTCATGGACTCTTCTTGTCTTCATCCTGGTTTGGTTTGGTGCTGAAGCTGTGTAGGACAAGTGGACAATGTTACCAGAGCCACCTTCACACAGCTTGCTTTCTTGGCAGATAACAAGTTTCTCTGCCAGCCACACTTGGCTTTGCAGTCCGTCACAGAGGTTTTTACAGGCTGAATCCATAAATTAGCTAATGCTCTATCTAACTAGGAGGGGGTCTCGTGTGTGTTCAAAGTGGTGGACTCGGCCATAACAACGTGATCTGTACTGGCCGAGGACCTGTCTATTCTTTCCCAACCCTCTAAGCAGCTGATGTCCTCGCTTGAGGGACATGGTAGTGGTGTGTAGTGTATTCAGCCAGAGTTCGCGAATTTTCAGACTCTAAAAAGGTAGCGGAGTGGCAGCTCCATCACAGGCTGAGTGCTATCAAATCCCGGAGTTCTTCTGAAATATCGAGACGGGTTGCCAGTCACTCAGGTCAGGCCTGTGTTCTTTAAACACTGTACTGACTGGCCCAAGTCTCCTTCCACCTGAACCTTTAACTTGTCGGCATTAGACCCTCTGGCTGTTCACAACGGTCACCAAGAGTTGTCTCTGACTGTGGGAATTTAATTCAGGCGTTCCCCATTCTCAGATCTCAGTATTTCACTGAATTTGTTAATTGTACACGCTAATGTGCTACATAAGGACATTTTTATTTAAGTATGCATTGTGTGTTGGGCTTATTCCCCCTTATCCCATATCTTCTCCCTTTCCACTCCTCCCCCTCTTATTAGTTCTCCTTTATTCCCCTAGACAATCTAGATTCTACTTTCACATCA